>NC_084742.1:52737289-53024789 GCF_033978785.1 Entelurus aequoreus
ATTAACATATTTCATAACTTGACATATATACACCATTAACATATTTCATAACTTGACATATATACGCCATTAACATATTTCATAACTTGACATATATACACCATTAACATATTTCATAACTTGACATATATACGTCATTAACATATTTTAAAACTTGACATATATACACCATTAACATATTTCATAACTTGACATATATACGTCATTAACATATTTCATAACTTGACATATATACGTCATTAACATATTTCATAACTTGACATATATACGCCATTAACATATTTCATAACTTGACATATACATCATTAATATATTTCATAACTTGACATATATACGTCATTAACATATTTCATAACTTGACATATATACACCATTAACATATTTCATAACTTGACATATACATCATTAATATATTTCATAACTTGACATATATACGTCATTAACATATTTCATAACTTGACATATATACACCATTAACATATTTCATAACTTGACATATATACATCATTAATATATTTCATAACTTGACATATATACGTCATTAACATATTTCATAACTTGACATATATCCACCATTAACATATTTCATAACTTGACATATATACACCATTAACATATTTCATGACTTGACATATATACGTCATTAACATATTTCATAACTTGACATATATACACCATTAACATATTTCATAACTTGACATATATACTCCATTAACATATTTCATAACTTGACATATATACACCATTAACATATTTCATAACTTGACATATATACGTCATTAACATATTTCATAACTTGACATATATACACCATTAACATATTTCATAACTTGACATATATACATCATTAATATATTTCATAACTTGACATATATACGTCGTTAACATATTTCATAACTTGACATATATACACCATTAACATATTTCATAACTTGACATATATACATCATTAATATATTTCATAACTTGACATATATACGTCATTAACATATTTCATAACTTGACATATATACACCATTAACATATTTCATAACTTGACATATATACGTCATTAACATATTTCATAACTTGACATATATACACCATTAACATATTTCATAACCTGACATATATACGCCATTAACATATTTCATAACTTGACATACATACGCCATTAACATATTTCATAACTTGACATATATACGCCATTAACATATTTCATAACTTGACATATATACGCCATTAACATATTTCATAACTTGACATATATACGCCATTAACATATTTCATAACTTGACATATATACGTCATTAACATATTTCATAACTTGACATATATACACCATTAACATATTTCATAACTTGACATATATACATCATTAATATATTTCATAACTTGACATATATACGTCGTTAACATATTTCATAACTTGACATATATACATCATTAATATATTTCATAACTTGACATATATACGCCATTAACATATTTCATAACTTGACATATATACATCATTAATATATTTCATAACTTGACATATATACGTCGTTAACATATTTCATAACTTGACATATATACACCATTAACATATTTCATAACTTGACATATATACATCATTAATATATTTCATAACTTGACATATATACGTCATTAACATATTTCATAACTTGACATATATACACCATTAACATATTTCATAACTTGACATATATACGTCATTAACATATTTCATAACTTGACATATATACACCATTAACATATTTCATAACCTGACATATATACACCATTAACATATTTCATAACTTGACATACATACGCCATTAACATATTTCATAACTTGACATATATACGCCATTAACATATTTCATAACTTGACATATATACGCCATTAACATATTTCATAACTTGACATATATACGCCATTAACATATTTCATAACTTGACATATATACGTCATTAACATATTTCATAACTTGACATATATACACCATTAACATATTTCATAACTTGACATATATACGTCATTAACATATTTCATAACTTGACATATATACGTCATTAACATATTTCATAACTTGACATATATACACCATTAACATATTTCATAACTTGACATACATACGTCATTAACATATTTCATAACTTGAGATATATACGTCATTAATATATTTCATAACTTGACATATATACACCATTAACATATTTCCTAACTTGACATATATACACCATTAACATATTTCATATCTTTACATACATGTTCCTATTAAGATAGTTAATAATTTTACAAACAAGCTGCCATTAACACAGTGTTTCCCATAAACTGCCAAGATACCTGTAGTGGTGGGGGCGTGGCTATGGGCGTGGTCACCATGACATCATCAAGTAATTTGCATAATTTACTACAATGATATGATTTTCTCTAAAAAGGCTCAAAACATGTATACATACTAATTAATAATTACAGTTTTGTTTTAAACGTCCATCCATCCATCCATCCATTTTACAATATAATTACAACACTTTATGTACATATTTATATACAGATTTGAACAATAAGTTATTCACTGAAATATATTTATTAATTGTGGTTCTTACAAAAAATATATCTTATAAAATATAAAAGCTAAAATGTCTCTTAAAGCTCTGCCCCTTTAAATAGTGCATACTAAATAATTTAACTTTAGCCTACTACTACAACCATATTATTTACCAGCAACATAAAGTGAAACAGAGGCAGAGGTGTCCTGCCACAGTCAGTAACAAATAAACAGAAAACAGTAGTGGTCAAATACAAATAAGGCAACAAGAGAAGTATCCTACACTTCTCTTTTGTAAAGTAAATCTGAACAGCCTATATGGGCATCTACATCAACTATATGATTTGCCTGAGAAGCTGGACAGGACAAAAAAAAACCTTTTATTTTTTTATTTTATTTGTGGCAGACGTATTTCTTTCGTGGCGGGCCGCCACAAATAAATGAATGTGTGGGAAACACTGTAACATACTTAATAATCCCATGGAGGCAAAGAACTGCTATTGAGCATTGACACTTGTGGCTGTAGGAAACCTCCTAGTGTAGTTGAGTGTTGTACCTGTGTTGTGTGCGCTTTAAAGTGTATTAATGTGAGTGTATTAAGCAGTTTACAAACACATTGTTTGTGCTTACAATACACTTGTCATTGAGACACTTCCTCACACACCCCAGATCATGAATAAACCATGCACTTGTTATGTACCTGTTCGTAAGAGGTGGTGTACATGCACTTGTTATGTACCTGTTCGTATGAGGTGGTGTACATGCACTTGTTATGTACCTGTTCGTATGAGGTGGTGTACATGCACTTGTTATGTACCTGTTCGTATGAGGTGGTGTACATGCACTTGTTATGTACCTGTTGGTATGAGGTGGTGTACACCATGACGTTCTGCTGCTGGCCATCGGCAGTAATAATTCCTGCAGGAAGAGGGTTAGCTGCAGAGGGGAGGACAGTTTTTAGACCTTGTGTGCTTCCAAGGCATATAGTGCAAGACCGAGGCATATGGTGCAAGACCGAGGCACACGGTGCAAGACCGAGGCACACGGTGCAAGACCAACTCACTGAAGCTGTCGTCTGTGAGCTCCTCTCCAAGGCCGTCCGTCACCGGCATCCCTTTTTCCCCTTTCATTGCCTAGTAGGGGAAATAATACAGCATTGTTGTTGCAGCATATTATGCTACTGGGCAGGGAGAATACAAAAAACTTACATTTCTGCCTTCTAAAAAGATGACCTGGAATGAACGGCTGTAGACGACCACCATGCATCCCGTAGGACAGTGTTTCTTAACATTGCTGGGCCGCCAATAAATACTGGGTGTGTTTCTCACTTGTAATCCCCTTTTCCACCACTTGTGGCAGCCATGACAATATCAAACAAACAGAAGAAGTCTGGAACTAACGTCCATCTAGGGCTGGGCGATATATCGAATATACTCGATATATCGCGGGTTTGTCTCTATGCAATGTAGAAAATAGTGAGTATTCCAGTATACGTACCATTTCTACTAGATAGTAGGAGTGTAACGGTACGTGTATTTGTATTGAACCGTTTCGGTACGGGGGTTTCGGTTCGGTTCGGAGGTGTACACATGCTAGCAGCGACCGGGCTAGGACAACATGTAAAAGCCAGAGCTGGAAGACCCTCCTGCCTAGTTAAGATCTCCCGTTTGGGAACACTTTGGCTGCGCGATACAACAATGGAGGACGGAGGTTTGCAGACCTTGCACCTTTCCTGCTTCCGGTTCCCAGACCGTAGTCGAGGAGCGCAGGGGAGACACTCCTCCAGGGCCGATGTATTCTCGGGGGCAACACCCTTCACTCTACCCGGCAGTGGGCCTCCACAGCTCGGGACTCCAGGGTAAACGAGGAGTCCGGCGGTTAGTTGCAAATCGTGGCTTTATTGAGGTCTTGCACACAGCCAATCCAACAAAACACTAGCCAATCCCCGCACTCACGCTACCGCTCCCTCACCTCGCTCGCCCACACACTCACCTCACATGCTGTCACATGTCACATATACGCTACTCTCATAACACATGCTAACCCATTTGAAGCGTCACCACCGCATTCAAGCAGCCTCTCCTCGGCGAGTCAGGCAGGGCTAAAGCAATAACAAATGTTTTTATAGCAGCAGCTTTAAGACCATATTGCATTAAAAACTAGATTTTGACCCACTTCTATGGTGGAAGAACAATGAACCCATATATCCTCTTACTGCCAAGTTAGCCAGGCTGGGGGGGAAAAGAAAAGTTAATCTGAGGCTGAGTTGACTTGAAACTGTTTAATGTTGCACTTTTTATATGTAGGAGAAAAGTTTTGTCATTTTATTTAATCTGAGCAACAACTTGAGGCAGTTTAATGTTGATTAACGTGGACCCCGACTTAAAAGCCTACTGAAATGAAATGTTCTTATTTAAACGGGGATAGCAGGTCCATTCTATGTGTCATACTTGATCATTTCGGGATATTGCCATATTTTTGCTGAAAAGATTTAGGGACGGCGTGGCAAAGTTGGTAGAGTGGCTGTGCCAGCAATCGGAGTGTTGCTGGTTACTGGGGTTCAATCCCCACCATCTACCTTCCTAGTCACGTCCGTTGTGTCCTTGGGCAAGACACTTCACCCTTTGCCTCTGATGGCTGCTGGTTAGCGCCTTGCATGGCAGCTCCCTCCATCAGTGTGTGAATGTGTGTGTGAATGGGTAAATGTGGAAATACTGTCAAAGCGCTTTGAGTACCTTGAAGGTAGAAAAGCGCTATACAAGTATAACCCATTTATCATTTATTTAGAGAACATCGACGATAAAGTTCGCAACTTTTGGTCGCTGATAAAAAAGCCTTGCCTGTACCGGAAGTAGCGTGACGTCACAGGTTGTGGAGCTCCTCACATCTGCACATTGTTTACAAGCATGGCCACAAGCAGCGAGAGCGATTCGGACAGAGAAAGCGACGATTGCCCCATTAATTTGAGCGAAGATGAAAGATTCGTGGATGAGGAAAGTGAGAGTGAAGGATTAGAGGGCAGTGGAAGCGATTCAGATAGGGAAGATGCTGTGAGAGGCGGGTGGGACCTGATATTCAGCTGGGAATGACTAAAACAGTAAATAAACACAAGACATATATATACTCTATTAGCCACAACACAACCAGGCTTATATTTAATATGCCACAAATTAATCCACATAACAAACACCTCCCCCCTCCCGTCCATATAACCCACCAATACAACTCAAACACCCGCACAAACTCAATCCCACAGCCCAAAGTACCGTTTACATCCGTAAAGTTCATATAGCACATATATTTCCCCAAAGTTACGTACGTGACGCACATAGCGGCACGCACGTACGGGCAAGCGATCAAATGTTTGGAAGCCAAAGCTGCGTACTCACGGTAGCGCGTCTGCTATCCAACTCAAAGTCCTCCTGGTTGTGTTGCTGTAGCCAGCCGCTAATACACCGATCCCACCTACAGCTTTCTTCTTTGCTGTCTTCATTGTTCATTAAACAAATTGCAAAAGATTCACCAACACAGATGTCCAGAATACTGTGGAATTTTGCGATGAAAACAGACGACTTAATAGCTGGCCACAATGGTGTCCCAATATGTCCGCTACAATCCGTGACGTCACGCGCAAACGTCATCATACCGAGACGTTTTCAGCAGAATATTTTGCGGGAAATTTAAAATTGCACTTTACTAATCTAACCCGGCCGTACTGGCATGTGTTGCAATGTTAAGATTTCATCGTTGATATATAAACTATCAGACTGCGTGGTCGGTAATAGTGCGTTTCAGTAGGCCTTTAAACAAGTTGAAAAATGTATTGGGGTGTTACCATTTAGTGGTCAATTGTACGGAATATGTACTGTACTGTGCAATCTACTAATAAAAGTCTCAATCAATCAATCAAAAAAAGCACTTTATATGTAGAAAGGTTTTGTTAAGAAACCATTCTGAGCCTTATCTTATTTAGTTTTTATTCTATATATGTTGACCACATTAACCCTGGCAATGGACCCTGTGTGTATATGTATGTTATGCCATTGTTTACAAATTTGGTAAATAAATAACCAAAAAATGTATATTTTGTTGTTTTCTTACTGTACCGAAAATGAACCGAACCGTGACCTCTAAACCGAGGTACGTACCGAACCAAAATTTTTGTGTACCGTTACACCCCCACTAGATAGAAGTGTTTTTATTCATGTTTTCGGTGTGGTTACAGCCTGAGGCGAATGTAAACAGTTTTGCTCAGTTAAAGGCCTACTGAAACCCACTAATACCGACCACGCAGTCTGATAGTTTATATATCAATGATGAAATTTTAACATTGCAACACATGCCAATACGGCCGGGTTAGATTAGTAAAGTGCAATTTTAAATTTCCAGTGAAATATCCTGCTGAAAACGTCTCGGTATGATGACGTTTGCGCGTGACGTCACGGATTGTAGCGGACATTTTGGGACAGCATTGTGGCCAGCTATTAAGTCGTCTGTTTTCATCGCAAAATTCCACAGTGTTCTGGACATCTGTGTTGGTGAATCTTTTGCAATTTGTTTAATGAACAATGGAGATAGCAAAGAAGAAAGCTGTAGGTGGGAAGCGGTGTATTAGTGGACGGCTGCAGCAACACAAACACGTAGCGGCTACGTCGTAGCCGGTGTTTCATTGTTTACATTCCCGAACGATGACAGTCAAGCTTTACCATTGGCCTGTGGAGAACTGGGACTCTTACCAGGAGGACTTTGAGTTGGATACGCATGCTTGTGGAGATGGGACAACAGAGACTCTTACCAGGAGGACTTTGAGTTGGATACGCGGTACCGTGAGTACGCAGCTGCGGCTTCCAAACATTTGATCGCTTGCCCGTACTTTGGGGAAATATATGTGCTGTATGAACTTTGGGGAGGTGAACGGTACATTGGGCTGCGGGATTGAGTGTGTTGTGGGGGTGTTTGATTTGTATTGGCGGGTTATATGGACGGGAGGGGGAGGTGTTTGTTATATGGAATTAATTTGTGGCATATTAAATATAAGCCTGGTTGTATTGTGGCTAATAGAGTATATATATGTTGTGGGGAGGCGGGGCCGGCGGACCGACGGCGCCCGCTCAAAGATGGCGGCGGGGAGGCGTGGACGCCGAGACTGGGCGCGCCGAGAGCGACGCCGCAATTGTGACCAGGTGCGGGGATCGCACACCTGGTCACGATCAGCTAATCTCCTCGCGGCGGTTAAAAGGCGCGGCCGGTAGCGACGAGGGAGAGAAGGAGACAGAGAAAAGGCAGCTGCTAAAAGACCACGCCAAAGGGGACGTGCTGCTGAAAAGCAGACGCAGGAAAGCGGACGCAGACGGGAGGAAACCATCCTCGGCTACCACGGACACGACGGAGCCGTGCTGCTGAAAAGTAGACGGCAACCGAAGGTGACGTGCTGCTGGAAAGCAGACGGCGGACGGAGGGAAACCAACCGGGCGCTCACGTATGAAGCAGCTGCTGGAAAGCAGCCAAAGACTCGGGTGTTGGCGACGTGCTGCTGAAAAGCAGACGCAGACGGGAGGAAACCATCCTCGGCTACCACGGGCACGACGGAGCCGTGCTGCTGGAAAGTAGACGGCAACCGAAGGTGACGTGCTGCTGAAAAGCAGACGGCGGGAAACCAACCGGGTGCTCACGTAAGAGGCAGCTGCTGGAAAGCAGCCAAAGACTCTGTTGGTGTAAAAATAAAGCAGTCTAACCCGTCTCACGCAAATGTCTTCCCTGAAATGGTCCTGAGAACCCGCACGGCAGTGGGGACTGCCACATATGTCTTGTGTTTATTTACTGTTTTAGTCATTCCCAGCTGAATATCAGGTCCCACCCGCCTCTCACAGCATCTTCCCTATCTGAATCGCTTCCACTGCCCTCTAGACCTTCACTCTCACTTTCCTCATCCCCGAATCTTTCATCCTCGCTCAAATTAATGGGGAAATCGTGGCTTTCTCGGTCCGAATCGCTTTCGCTGCTTGTGGCCATGATTGTAAACAATGTGCAGATGTGAGGAGCTCCACAACCTGTGACGTCACGCTACTTCCGGTACAGGCAAGGTTTTTTTATCAGCGACCAAAAGTTGCGAACTTTATCGTCGATGCTCTCTACTAAATCCTTTCAGCAAAAATATGGCAATATCGCGAAATGATCAAGTATGACACACAGAATGGATCTGCTATCCCCGTTTAAATAAGAAAATCTCATTTCAGTAGGCCTTTAAGTGATTGATGGAATTCCTGTCCTCCTTAAAGCGGCGACAGACGTTACAATAACTGAACATGGTTGACGAACATTTTGGCGCTTGTCGCCACCTGTCACTCACTGTTGCATTGCAGAATCACACAGTCCAGATGGGATTAGATTCTGTGCGCGGCATAGATTTGCTGAGTGCGTGAGCAATGCGCAATTGCGCAGGCACGCACCTTAGAGCGAACATTGTTTACGAGTAACTTCCTTTGCAGTATGTTTGATTAGTATTAATTTTGTAATCAGCCTGACCTAAGCCTTGATAATAATCTCTGTGATTAACGCAAGCTTTCACATCATTTGACATGGTTTATCATGTTAAACTGTAAGTCGCTTCAATATAACTATTGAGTAAGATAACTAATTGAGTGTTACTTGTGGACCAGTTGGCCCCCAGGTGACATCTTGCCAAGTGCCAAGACATAATGACGTCACAAAAAGCACAATTACTGTCATGCTGCTCCACCTAGTGGCAGCCTTGGTGAATTACACTGCCATGTATTACAAACAAGGCCCCAGTTTCTTTCTAGAAGGGAGAACGTGCGTTACGGCTTTTGCCGGCTCACCTCTCGGAACTTCTGCAGGTAGAGCTTGAGCGGTTCCACGTACATGTCGAAGCCCAGCGTGGACATGGCAAACAGGATGTCCTCACCGTTGATGGTCTTGCGCTTCTCCTGGTGGCAGCGCTCACTGGCCTCGCTGGTGATGAAGCTGATGAACTCGCTCACGCATTCCTGCACGCACTCCTTGGCATCTTTGGCGATCTGCGGGCAAACAGGCCTATGATTGCTGAGCCTGTGGAAGACTTGTCTACGGGACTGACAAACCTTTCCGGTTTGTGGGACAGCGTTCTTCATGATGCGAGCCACATTAGCGATGGGGAGATAGATGTCCTGCTCCCTGTAGTTGTCCTTTGAGCCCCCTTCCTCATGATCATTCATCCCTTCGTCAGCATCGTCTGGAAAAACCGTCATATAGTGTGAATATACATGTATTCATTTTTGTGCTTCTACAAACCCCGTTTCCATATGAGTTGGGAAATTGTGTTAGATGTAAATATAAACGAAATACAATGATTTGCAAATCCTTTTCAACCCATATTCAGTTGAATGCACTACAAAGACAAGATATTTGATGTTCAAACTCATAAACTTTATTTTTCTTTGCAAATAATAATTAACTTAGAATTTCATGACTGCAACACGTGCCAAAGTAGTTGGGAAAGGGCATGTTCACCACTGTGTTACATGGCCTTTCCTTTTAACAACACTCAGTAAACGTTTGGGAACTGAGGAGACACATTTTTTAAGCTTCTCAGGTGGAATTCTTTCCCATTCTTGCTTGATGTACAGCTTAATTTGTTCAACAGTCCGGGGGTCTCCATTGTGGTATTTTAGGCTTCATAATGCGCTACACATTTTCAATGAGAGACAGGTCTGGACTACAGGCAGGCCAGTCTAGTACCCGCACTCTTTTACTATGAAGCCACGTTGATGTAACACGTGGCTTGGCATTGTCTTGCTGAAATAAGCAGGGGCGTCCATGGTAACGTTGCTTGGATGGCAACATATGTTTCTCCAAAACCTGTATGTATCTTTCAGCATTAATGGCGCCTTCACAGATGTGTAAGTTACCCATGTCTTGGGCACTAATACACCCCCATACCATCACAGATGCTGGCTTTTCAACTTTGCGCCTACAACAATCCGGATGGTTCTTTTCCTCTTTGGTCCGGAGGACACGACGTCCACAGTTTCCAAAAACAATTTGAAATATAGACTCGTCAGACCACAGAACACTTTTCCACTTTGTATCAGTCCATCTTAGATGAGCTCAGGCCCAGCGAAGCCGACTGCGTTTCTGGGTGTTGTTGATAAACGGTTTTCACCTTGCATAGGAGAGTTTTAACTTGCACTTACAGATGTAGCGACCAACTGTAGTTACTGACAGTAGGTTTCTGAAGTGTTCCTGAGCCCATGTGGTGATATCCTTTACACACTGATGTCGCTTGTTGACGCAGTACAGCCTGAGGGCTCGAAGGTCACGGGCTTAGCTGCTTACGTGCAGTGATTTCTCCAGATTCTCTGAACCCTTTGATGATATTACGGACTGTAGATGGTGAAATCCCTAAATTCCTTGCAATAGCTGGTTGAGAAAGATTTTTCTTAAACTGTTCAACAATTGGCTCACGCAATTGTTGACAAAGTGGTGACCCTCGCCCCATCCTTGTTTGTGAATGACTGAGCATTTCATGGAATCTACTTTTATACCCAATCATGGCACCCACCTGTTCCCAATTTGCCTGTTCACCTGTGGGATGTTCCAAATAAGTGTTTGATGAGCATTCCTCAACTTTATCAGTATTTATTGCCACCTTTCCCAACTTCTTTGTCACGTGTTGCTGGCATCAAATTCTAAAGTTAATGATTATTTGCAAAAAAAAAATGTTTATCAGTTTGAACATCAAATATGTTGTCTTTGTAGCATATTAAGATAAATAAATAAATGGGTTATACTTGTATAGCGCTTTTCTACCTTCAAGGTACTCAAAGCGCTTTGACAGTATTTCCACATTCACCCATTCACACACACATTCACACACTGATGGCGGGAGCTGCCATGCATATATTCAACTGAATATGGGTTGAAAATGATTTGCAAATAATAATCAAATCATTGTATTCCGTTTATATTTACATCTAACACAATTTCCCAACTCATATGGAAACGGGGTTTGTACTAAATATATATTATATGAAATGCTTTAGTAAAAAAAAAAAAAAAAAAAAAAAAAGGGTTGCAGAGAGCAGGCCCGGCCTAACATTTTGACAACAACGGACTGTTTTAAGGTTTAGCAGAGTCACGAATGCCATCAATTAATCAATCAATAAAAGTTGACTTCTTATAGCCTTAAATCACAAATGTCTTAAAGGGCTGCACAAGCCACAACGACATCCTAGACTCAGATCCCACATCAGGGCAAGAAAAAACTCAACCCATTGGGCGTAACGAGAAACCTTGGAGCGGACCGCAATAGGTGACTAGTGCAATAGATGCCGAGTCAGGGTTTCTCGCAGAGCCACCGCCTAAACTAAGGTCTTAACAAGATCTCCAGCCACACGTGCGCATTTCAAAAACTATCTCTGTCCCCAAGCAAACGCATACACTGAGTGTCATACGCATGCCAAATACTGGGGGTGCTGTAGCCTAGGACTTAAGACCATTTTAGCCAATCAGAAACATCCAAAACGTCATTTCCGGAGGCGACATATAGCAAAAATAGCGGGTCACAGCAAGAAAGAATTATATATGTGGACTGACAGAGAAGTAGAGTTACCTTTAAGCGTCATTTTGGAGTTTAAAGTTAACAAAACTCAACAAAGTGTTGACTGGGAAACTTGCCAGTCCAAGTATGGTGACATTCTCACCCTATTTTGGAACGGTACGGACTTGGAGGGACATCTGAGGAATTTCCTCACCGGAAAGAGGACATCACAAAAACAACTATCAACACTAAACTGAAAGTGATTTGTGGAAAGTACAGACAAGCAGTCGACGCAGGTGGAAGAAAGAAGTGGTTACGGTAGAGTTGTTTTGCTGTACTTCCAACTAGGGCTGGGCGATACATCGATATACTCGATATATTGCGGGTTTGTCTCTGTGCGATATAGAAAATGACTATATCGTGATATTAGCTGCGGGGGCATTAAACTGCAGGCGGTTCTCACTCTTTCCTGTCTCTCCTTCTCACAGAGACTTTAAAACAAGCGCACCTTCTTACACACGTCACATACTGTCACGTGAGCAACGTCACACACGACATGGAGGTAGCGACATGGTAACGTTAGCTGTGATGCTAACAGCTAACGGTGTGGTGTGAGTGGTAATACGAGAGAAATAGAAGGTGCGAATCTGGTAACAAATGGAGGAATAATTAATTCCCAAGAAAAACAGCACAGGGTCCATTGTCTGACGGTGGTTTGGCTTCAAGCGGGAATATGTCTTTACATCATGTCAACATCTCCGTTCGGTGCCACACCAACTAAATGCCGAAGCAACTATTTCCACATCAACACCGTAGGACAGGCCTGGGCAATTATTTTGACTCGGGGGCCACATTTAGAGAAAAAAATGTGTCTGGGGGCCGGTATATCTATTTTTAGGAACACTAATACAAAACCACAATAATGTCTGATTGAATGCTAAAAACGTTATGACAGACCGCCTTAAAAAACGAAATGGAATTTTAAATTTTTCTATGAAGGGTAAAACACTGTATATTGACAAAATATGAACGTCACACCCCATTTCGATCGACACATTTTACAATCAAGTGAAACGCAACAAAAATGCAACAAACAGTGAAATATGAACACAAAGGGTACAAAATAAACCCACCTACAATCTGATTCATCTGATATATCACTAAGCTTTAGAACTTTGTTGTGAAAATCTCCTTCCGCGTCTGTGGAAACGCTCCCCGCCCAACACTGCTTGGTGCCTCGTCTGAGCTGCTGTGACGTAGATGACCATAGTAACTAATTAGATGACCATAGTAACTAATTAGATTACCATAGGAACTAGTATATCATCCAAAAGCGCAGATTCCACCCATTGAAATACTTTGTATAGTTCAAGACTTAGAAAACATGACTGCACATCATAATGGCAGTTACACATTCCATCTTAAACATCAAAAAAAATTATTTGAGAATGTCCGGCGGGCCAGATTGAAAAGCTTAACGGGCCGCATGTGGCCCCCGGGCCTTAATTTGCACAGGTCTGCCATAGGACATATACTATTTGATATACAGCTAATTTTTATGTGACACGTATTGAAATATCTTGTTTGTCATCATGCACAAAAGTGCACTTATAGCTTGTTTTAAAATGTCTCTGACAATCTTGCACTTTCTGTTTTGAAAATGACATGAATGTTTGTGCCACTGCTTAATAACAGTTTAATAAATACAGTTTTGCTAAATTGACTTAGTTGTGATTTCCCTCTCTGCATGAAAGTTTAAAATGAGCATATATTAATGCAGTATGAATAAGAATGTTTTAATGTAGACACATAGAATCATCATACTGCTGTGATTATATGTATCAAGTGTTCATTCAAGGCTAAGGCAAAAATATCGAGATATATATCGTGTATCGCGATATGGCCTAAAAATATCGAGATATTAAAAAATATCGCCTAGCCCTACTTCCAACTATGCCAGCAGATCTGGGGCGGTTCTCCATCAACTACATCCATTCAATTTGGAATAGAAACATTAGATATTGACACAAGCTCTCACAGGAGTTG
The DNA here is from genome assembly GCF_033978785.1 of Entelurus aequoreus. NCBI lineage: Eukaryota > Metazoa > Chordata > Actinopteri > Syngnathiformes > Syngnathidae > Entelurus > Entelurus aequoreus. The sequence continues at coordinate 52,751,390 of NC_084742.1, forward strand.
GGATTCTCCATTCACCCTTGACAGCCTAGTCACAGACAAAGATATGCCGAATGATGTACAAGAGCAGCAAGATTCCAATGGGAGCAATCCACAATCTTCTGTGGTGAAAGATACTTCAGTTATGTGGACGCTAACTTCATTGCTAGGAAGTAATATTGTTAAAAGGCAGATCGATGGGGCATCAAAACATTTTTTATATGAACTGCACTGCAATTACAAATGCTCTTAGATGACCACTTTCAGCAATGTGGAATCATATGTTGCCCATTTGTTTGAATATGATCATTGTTTGACAACAGTGTGACGAAAATACTTGCTTTGGAATCAGAAGTCAAGATGGCAAGCATATATTAAAGTTCAGCTGTTTTAGATGTATTTAAAGGCCTACTGAAATGAATTTCTTTTATTTAAACGGGGATAGCAGATCTATTCTATGTGTCATACATGATCATTTCGCGATATTGCCATATTTTTGCTGAAAGGATTTAGTATAGAACGACGACGATAAAGATCGCAACTTTTGGTATCTGATAAAAAAAAGGCTTGCCCCTACCGGAAGTGGCGTGACGTAGTCAATTGAACATATACGCAAAGTTCCCTATTGTTTACACTGATGGCCGCATGAAGTGAGAGAGATTCGGACCGAGAAAGCGACAATTTCCCCATTAATTTGAGCGAGAATGAAAGATTTGTGGATGAGTAAAGTGCAAGTGAAGGACTAGTGGGGAGTTGAAGCTATTCAGATAGGGAAGATGCTGTGAGAGCCGGGGGTGACCTGATATTCAGCTGCGAATGACTACAACAGTAAATAAACACAAGACATATATATATACTCTATTAGCCACAACACAACCAGGCTTATATTTAATATGCCACAAATTAATCCTGCATAAAAACACCTACGTGTTTGTTATGCTAGCTCCTAGCTCCTCTGCTAGCTCCTAGCTCCATAGAACACGCCAATACAATTCAAACACCTGATCAACACACACAATCACTCAGCCCAAAAGACCGTTCACCTAACCCAAGGTTCATAAAGCTTATATATTTAAAAAAAAGTTACGTACGCGCACGTACAGTCAAGCGAGCAAATGTTTGGAAGCCAAAGCTGCATACTCACGGTACCTGGTATTCAGCTGGGAATGACTAAAACAGTAAATAAACACAAGACATATATATACTCTATTAGCCACAACACAACCAGGCTTATATTTAATATGCCACAAATTAATCCTGCATAAAAACACCTACGTGTTTGTTATGCTAGCTCCTAGCTCAGGGGTGGGCAATTAATTTTTACCGGGGGCCGCATGAGCAACCCGAGCACTGCTGGAGGGCCACACTGACAATATTTCAATTAAATTTTGCTCAAATTATTTTTGATATACCGTAAGATAGATAATAATAATAATAATATTTTCATTTAACCTAACTTATCTTTATACAAAAGCAGATGGCTTTTGATGGTTTTATTTTGAACACTTTCTTACACAACACTTCCTGATGTATATTACAATACAAAAATTTCAATTTCTGTCACTTTATCCTGCATCCTCTTTGTTGTAAAACCTTTATTTAACCAGATAAGAAAACGTTGTGAACGTAGCACGCCTGTCAGGTGATTGGCGAAGAAGGAGGAAGCGTTGCTGTTGCGGAAATGAGGAGTGAGGATTGGTTTTCCTTTTGGAAAGAACGAGATAAGTTGAGCTGTGTTAGTATAGCATGCTCAATAAAAGTTTAAAAAGTGCATCAGACTTGGTGTGCACTTCTTCTGGACGCTACAATTGATGTCAGAAGTGGGATGAAATGCCTCCCAGTTCGCCTTGCCATCAAACCTGGGAGTCTTCATTGAGGGCGGAATTCCCCCCGTAGCAAGCAGCGTGGCTGCACCTGTAAACGCTCTCTCTCTCTCTCTCTTTGCGGCGAGCTCCTCACGTGGCACGTACCTCCCGATGACGTAGCACACAAACAGTGCAGTATGCGCAAAGTTTTACTTCTGCCACCAATTGTAGCGTCCAGAAGAAGTGCACATCAAGTCTGACGCTCTTTTTAAACTTTTATTGAGCAAGCTATACTAACACAGCTCAACATATCTCGTTCCTTCCACACGCACGTCTCCTCACTCCTCATTTACGCAACTCAAGAAGACAACATCTACTTCAGCAGGTCGTTACACTATATTCTTTAAACACAGCAACGTGTGTACCACACATAAGCACACAGCTTTACCTTTACTTGTCTTGTTGAAAACACGCCATTCGTCATCAACTTTTCTCTTTTTAGCGTCTCCGGGATAACCGGGGGGACCGGGCATCACTTGTCGCTGTGCGCCTTCCCTCACAGGACATACCCACTTATAACACTTTTCAAAATAAAAGCAGCACAGTTGTATTGCACGCACGACAAAGATGTTTTTTTTAATTTATTTTGTAATTTGAGATTGCCGCTGCGCGCACGAGCATACGTCCACACGGAAGTAATACAAATAACGCTTTTCAAAACAAAAGCAGCACCGTTGTATTGCACACTCGAAATAGATGCTTTTTAAAATTTATTTTGTAATTTATAATTGGCCTCACGCGGGCCGGACAGGGACGTACAAAGGGCCGGATGCGGCCCGCGGGCCGCACAATGCCCAGGTCTGTCCTAGCTCCTCTGCTGGCTCCTAGCTCCATAGAACACGCCAATACAATTCAAACACCTGATCAACACACACAATCACTCAGCCCAAAAGACCGTTCACCTAACCCAAGGTTCATAAAGCTTATATATTTAAACAAAGTTACGCACGTGACGCGCACGTACGGTCAAGCGATCAAATGTTCTGGAAGCCAAAGCTGCATACTCACGGTAGCACGTCTGCGTCTTTGTCATCCAAATCAAAGTAATCCTGGTAAGAGTCTGTGTTGTCCCAGTTCTCTACAGGCGTCTGTGTATCGAAGTCAAAAGTCCTCCTGGTTAGAGTCTCTGTTATCCGAGTTCTTCCATCTTGACTGCATCTTTCGGGAATGTAAACAAAGAAGCGCCGGCTATGTACGTGTTGCTGCTGACTTCCCTCGCAAAATAGACGCTTCGCACCGACTACTTTCTTCTTTGCTTGCTCAGCTTCTTTCTCCATAATGCAATGAACAAATGACAACAGATTCACCAACACAGATGTCCAGAATACTGTGGAATAATGACATGAAAACAGAGCTATTTCGTATTGACTTCAATGGTGTCCGAATACTTCCGTTTCAATGATTGACGTCACGCGCATACGTCATCCTCAGAGGCGTTTCGAACCGGAAGTTTAGCGGGAAATTTAAAATTGCACTTGATAAGTTAACCCGGCCATATTGGCATGTGTTGCAATGTTAAGATTTCATCATTGATATATAAACTATCAGACTGCGTGGTCGGTAGTAGTGGCTTTCAGTAGGCCTTTAAATAGGGTTGTATTAAAAATGCTTTGAGTAGTTTCTTGTAATAAATAATATTGAGTTAAGTAAAACTGCAGTTGCATTAAATGTGTTTTTTTCTGTCAAAATTAAAATACCTCGAAGTGTTTCCCGACGATGTTGAGGGCCATTTGACATGTTGTAAATAACATGTCACTATCTTACACCTGTGCTAATGTGGGTCTATCCCAAATAATGTATTCATGATTATTGAATGTAATTTTGTAAAAATCCTTATAAAAAATTTTTTTTTTCACTAGGCAAAACTCAACAGCCACAAGCACGACAGACTAAAACGAAAACTTCCAATGGAGACAAAGTTGCTGAATGCAGTAGAAGAAGATGTCCAGATAAAGAAGAGACTTCTGAACATGATGGAGACATCAGAGAAGCGATCGTCTGACAATTTAGACAAACTAACATCAAATTACTACGTCATAACATTGACTTACTAATAATGACATACTTAGTACCTCAGGTAACTAGGACTGTTTTGTGTTTTGTTTATACAAAACCCGTTTCCATATGAGTTGGGAAATTGTGTTAGATCTAAATATAAACCGGATACAATGATTTGCAAATCATTTTCAACCCATATTCAGTTGAATATGCTACAAAGACAACATATTTGATGTTCAAACTGATAAACATTGTTTTTTTTGCAAATAATCATTAACTTTAGAATTTGATGCCAGCAACACGTGACAAAGAAGTTGGGAAAGGTGGCAATAAATACTGATAAAGTTGAGGAATGCTCATTAAACTTATTTGGAACATCCCACAGGTGAACAGGCAAATTGGGAACAGGTGGGTGCCATGATTGGGTATAAAAGTAGATTTCCATGAAATGCTCAGTCATTCACAAACAAGAATGGGGCGAGGGTCACCACTTTGTCAACAAATGTGTGAGCAAATTGTTGAACAGTTTAAGAAAAACCTTTCTCACCCAGCTATTGCAAGGAATTTAGGGATTTCACCATCTACGGTCCGTAATATCATCAAAGGGTTCAGAGAATCTGGAGAAATCACTGCACGTAAGCAGCTAAGCCCGTTACCTTCCATCCTTCAGGCTGTACTGCATCAACAAGCGACATCAGTGTGTAAAGGATATCACCACATGGGCTCTGGAACACTTCAGAAACCCACTGTCAGTAACTACAGTTGGTCGCTACATCTGTAAGTGCAAGTTAAAACTCTCCTATGCAAGGCGAAAACCGTTTATCAACAACACCCAGAAACGCCGTCGTTTCGCTGGGCATGAGCTCATCTAAGATGGACTGATACAAAGTGGAAAAGTGTTCTGTGGTCTGACGAGTCCACATTTCAAATTGTTTTTGGAAACTGAGGATGTCGTGTCCTCCGGACCAAAGAGGAAAAGAACCATCCGGATTGTTATAGGCGCAATGTTGAAAAGCCAGCATCTGTGATGGTATGGGGGTGTATTAGTGCCCAAGACATGGGTAACTTACACAACTGTGAAGGCGCCATTAATGCTGAAAGGTACATACAGGTTTTAAGGCAACATATGTTGCCATCCAAGCAACGTTACCATGGACGCCCCTGCTTATTTTAAGCAAGACAATGCCAAGCCACGTGTTACATCAACGTGGCTTCATAGTAAAAGAGTGCGGGTACTAGACTGGCCTGCCTGCAGTCCAGACCTGTCTCCCATTGAAAATGTGTGGCGCATTATGAAGCCTAAAATAGCACAACGGAGACCCCCGGACTGTTGAACAACTTAAAGGCCTACTGAAAGCAACTACTACCGACCACGCAGTCTGATAGTTTATATATCAATGATGAAATCTTAACATTGTAACACATGCCAATACGGCCGGGTTAACTTATAAAGTGACATTTTAAATCTCCCGGGAAATATCCGGCTGAAACGTCGCGGTATGATGACGTATACGCGTGACGAAGTCAGAGTAACGGAAGTTATGGTACCCCGTAGAATCCTATACAAAAAGCTCTGTTTTCATTTCATAATTCCACAGTATTCTGGACATCTTTTGCAATGTTTTTAATGAACAATGAAGGCTGCAAAGAAGACAGTTGTAGGTGGGATCAGTGTAGCAACACAACCAGGAGGACTTTGTTGGAGCGCTAGCCGCGCTAGTCGCCGACCTCACCTTGACTTCCTACGTCTCCGGGCCGCCAAACGCATCGGGTGAAGTCCTTCGTCCTTCTGCCGATCGCTGGAACGCAGGTGAGCACGGGTGTTGATGAGCAAATGAGGGCTGGCTGGCGTAGGTGGAGAGCTAATGTTTTTAGCATAGCTCTGTGCAGTCCGGTTGCTAAGTTAGCTTCAATGGCGTCGTTAGCACAGCATTGTTAACCTTCGCCAGCCTGGAAAGCATTAACCGTGTATTTACATGTCCACGGTTTAATAGTGTTGTTGATGTTCTATCTATCCTTCCAGTCAGGGGTTTATTTCTTTTGTTTCTATATGCAGTTAAAGCAAGATGCTATCATGTTAGCTCGTAGCTAAAGCATTTCGCCGATGTATTGTCGTGGAGATAAAAGGCACTGAATGTCCATTTCGCGTTCTCGACTCATTTTCAAGAGGATATAGTATCCGAGGTGGTTTAAAATACAAATCTGTGATCTACAATAGAAAAAGGAGAGTGTGGAATCCAATGAGCCAGCTTGTACCTAAGTTACGGTCAGAGCGAAAAAAGATACGTCCATCACTGCCTCTCAAGTCATTCACTGTAACGTTCCTCATCTACGAATCTTTCATCCTCGCTCAAATTAATGGGGTAATCATCACTTTCTCGGTCCGAATCTCTCTCGCTCCATTGTAAACAACGGGGAATTGTGAGGAATCCTAGCTCCTGTGACGTCACGCTACTTCCGGTACAGACAAGGCTTTTTTTTATCAGCGAGCAAAAGTTGCGAACTTTATCGTCGATTTTCTCTACTAAATCCTTTCAGCAAAAATATGGCAATATCGCGAAATGATCAAGTATGACACATAGAATGGATCTGCTATTCCCGTTTAAATTTTAAAAAATCATTTCAGTAGGCCTTTAAAGGCCTACTGAAACCCACTACTACCGACCACGCAGTCTGATAGTTTATATATCAATGATGAAATCTTAACATTGCAACACATGCCAATACTTATAAACTTATAAAGTGCAATTTTAAATTTCCCGCTAAACTTCTGGTTGAAAACGTCTATGTATGATGACGTATGCGCGTGACGTCAATCGTTGAACCGGAAGTATTGGTACACCATTGTATCCAATACAAAAAGCTCTGTTTTCATCTCAAAATTCCACAGTATTCTGGACATCTGTGTTGGTGAATCTTTTGCAGTTTGTTTAATGAACAATGAAGACTGCAAAGAAGAAAGTTGTAGGTGGGATCGGTGTATTAGCGGCGGACTACAGCAACACAACCAGGAGGACTATGAGATGGATAGCAGACGCGCTAGCCGCCGACCTCACCTTGACTTCCTCCGTCTCCGGGTCGCCGACCGCATCTATGATCGTCGCTCCGTCGATCGTTGGAACGCAGGTGAGCACGGGTGTTGATGAGCAGATGAGGGCTGGCGTAGGTGGATAGCTAATGTTTTTAGCATAGCTCTGTGAGGTCCCGTTGCTAAGTTAGCTTCAATGGCGTTGTTAGCAACAGCATTGTTAAGCTTCGCCAGCCTGGAAAGCATTAACCGTGTATTTACATGTCCATGGTTAATTGTATTGTTGATTTTCTGTCTATCCTTCCAGTCAGGGGTTTATTTATTTTGTTTCTATTTGCATTTAAGCCCGATGTGCTATCACGTTAGCTCCGTAGCTAAAGAGCTTCGCCGATGTATTGTCGTGGAGAAAAAAGTCACTGTGAATGTCAATTTCGCGTTCTGGACTATCATTTTCAAGAGGATATAGTATCCAAGGTGGTTTAAAATACAAATCCGTGATCCACAATAGAAAAAGGAGAAAGTGTGGAATCCAATGAACCCTTGTACCTAAGTTACGGTCAGAGCGAAAAAAGATACGTCCTGCACTACACTGTAGTCCTTCACTCTCACGTTCCTCATCCACAAATCTTTCATTCTCGCTCAAATTAATGGGGTAATCGTCGCTTTTTCGGTCCGAATCGCTCTCGCTGCATTGTAAACAATGGGGAAATGTGAGGAGCCTTTCAACCTGTGACGTCATGCTACTTCCGGTACAGGCAAGGCTTTTTTATCAGCGACCAAAAGTTGCAAACTTTATCGTCGATGTTCTCTACTAAATCCTTTCAGCAAAAATATGGCAATATCGCGAAATGATCAAGTATGACACATAGAATGGATCTGATATCCCCGTTTAAATAAAAACATTTAATTTCAGTAGGCCTTTAAGCTGTACATCAAGCAAGAATGGGAAAGAATTCCACCTGAGAAGCTTAAAAAACGTGTCTCCTCAGTTCCCAAACGTTTACTAAGTGTTGTTAAAAGGAAAGGCCAGAGGAACTACTTTTAGCAGCGCATTGATGACAGAGCGCTAACCTGCTTATGCTGCTATTTTGACATATTGAGCTGCTGCATCGCCTCTGAGTTGGTGAAAGTTAATTCTAGATTATAAATCATGCCTCTCACCTGGATAGTAGAAGGTTGTGGACATAAACCTTTTAAACGGTAAATACTTGTATAGCGCTTTTCTACCTTCAAGGTACTCAAAGCGCTTTGATACTATTTCCACATTCACACACACTGATGGCCCTAACCACGACCCATCAGGAGCATGGGTGTCTTGCCCAAGGACACAACGGGACGTGACTAGGACGGTGGAAGACGGGGATCGAACCCAGAACGCTCAGGTTGCTGGCACGGCCGCTCTCCCAACTGAGTCGCCCCGTCCCCCAATTTAGACCCGTAGATTGTGAAGAATTTTTTTTTAACCCTTTGTGAGGATGATGATGAATTGTTCATGTAAACGGGAATATATATAAAACATGCCGTTAGTCTTTCTCCCAGTGAGCAGACATTGTACAGTAAGTGTCAGTACCTAGCATTGTCCCACCCACACAACCATCTGATTGGTTACAGCCAATCAGCAGTGCGTATTCAGAGCGGTAACAGCCAATCAGCAGTGCGTATTCAGAGCGCATGTAGTCAGTGCTTAGCGTTTAGCAGGTAAGCATCAGGCTGCGGACTCCCCCCAAATTATAATAAACACCTCGCAGTCAACTACTAGTAACATCCCTATGAGCCCGTTGACCTTCTAGAAATATAAAAGGCAGCTCAGCTCGCTCGCAGTCCTGGCTTGAGGTGAAGGCTAATTCGCTTCTAGCGTAATGTTAGCTCATTTTGCGGTGTGTGTGTGTGTGTGTGTTACGGACAGCAAAGCCCTGTCTGTCTGTTATTTCACTTTACCTTTTTCTGTGTTGAATGAGCTGTGTTGAAGCAGCAAAAAAAGACATTATATTAAATGAATAGTTTCTGTCTCTGATAGTTGATATAATAATGTAACTGCATCATAAAGCTTACATGAACTCCATGGTGTTCAGGGATGAATAGTCTCTCCTATTGCTATTGTACCATTTTTTCAGCTATAGTTACATTAATCATTAGTAATGGAGCAGCCTAGTTTTGAATGGCAGGGTCCCTGCTATCACATGTTGATAAAAATATAACATTTACATGATAAATCAACTACAGGCTTCCCAAATGCTGTAATAAATTAAGCATGAGGAGTTGACTTGAAACTGTTAATGTTGCACTTTTTATATGTAGAAGAAAAGTTTTGTTATTTTATTTAATCTGAGCAACAACTTGAGGCAGTTTAATGTTGATTAACGTGGGCAGAATTATTATAGTGTTCCCAAAGTTAAAAGGATAAAGCCATTGTTTACAAATTTGGTAAATAAATAACCAAAAAATTTATATTTTGTTGTTTTCTTACTGTACCGAAAATGGACCGAACCGTGACCTCTAAACCGAGGTATGTACCAAACCCAACTTTTTGTGTACCGTTACACCCCTAGAACGTTGTGATGAGCCTGTGACATTTATACACCGCTGTATGCTTAAAATGATCAAAATATGTAAATATTACATGTTATTATGTATGTTACTAGATTACATATATGCGTATATATAAAACGATAGAGATTTTTGGTTGCTTTTAAGAGTACTTTATAGGCAGAGCGACTACCATTAGCTTCATTGTTAGCTGACTTTTGCTAGCGTTTATTTAAAGCGCTCTAAAAAAAACTCCATCAAGGTTTTAAAAACATACTGTAAGTATATATTTAATGTAGTAACATTCATATTAACATGTGAAATGTATTTTTAATCATTGTAAGCATACAGCGGCGTATTAATTTCACAGACGCGTCACAACGTTCACTTTCCCTTCAACAACAACACTACTAATCATGGCAGACTTGAAGAGACACAACAGACATAATAAAACAATCACTTACTGTACAATGTCTGCTCTCACCGCAATAAAGACTGCTGGGATGTTTGTATCTTCTCCTTAACATGATCAATTAATTATAATCCTCACAAAGAGTTAAAAAATAAGCGCCTACTATATTCTACTATCCAGGTGAGAGGCATGATTTAGAATCTAGAATTAACTTTCCCCAACTCAGAGGCAATGCAGCAGCTCAACATGTCTATATAGCAGCATAAGCTAGTTAGCTCTCTGTGATCACGGCACAACTAAAAGTAGTTCCTCTGCATTAGCACTGATAATAAAATCGCTAATACTTGTTATTATTTAGGTCACCACAAGTAAATGGAGTATTGTTGGCACTTTTTTGGGAAAATGGATTACACCCATTAGCACCATTGCTAGCCACGTAAAACAATGCAACAAAATAATAATAATAATAATAATAATAACAATACATATGTGTTCTTGTCTCACATACGACTAGTGAATGATGGGCAACATTTAGTACAGTTCCCCTTTAAAAATGTGTTTTTTAAAAGGTAACTTTAACAGGAAGTGGTTTAATTGCATCATCTGCAGGTGAAAAAGAGTGCTGCAGCTATAATTCCAGCAGAGGGTGCTGTCTCCAAGTCAATTCACTCAACATTCTTCAGCAGGAAGATGCTTTGGACAAAATGTGACATTTTAATGCATATTTTCAAGTATAAAGTAAACCTGCTCAGTGGCCTAGTGGTTAGAGTGTCCGCCCTGAGATCGGTAGGTCGTGAGTTCAAACCCCGGCCGAGTCATACCAAAGACTATAAAAATGGGACCCATTACCTCCCTGCTTGGCACTCAGCATCAAGAGTTGGAATTGGGGGTTAAATCACCAAAAATGATTCCCGGGCGCGGCCACTGCTGCTGCTCACTGCTCCCCTCACCTCCCAGGGGGTGATCAAGGGTGATGGGTCAAATGCAGAGAATAATTTTGCCACACTTAGTGTGTGTGTGACAATCATTGGTACTTTAACTTTACAAAGTTGAATATACCATGCCTGTAATTGTTTCTGTAAGTGGAAAAACATTTTTTTAAATGCGTTTAATAGCTAAGAGGCATATTAAAAGGGTTAAAGTATTATTTTTAGGGATTTATATGGGTGCATCTGATTTTTTTTTTTTGCCTTTGACTGTAAATCTACTGTACAATATTGGTGTAGGAGTAACAATCAGCCACCAGATGTCAGTATTTCCCTTTTATGGCTACAAAGAACCATAAAGAGACAAGAGGTTTTGTAGTAATGCAATATCTCATGTGCGCTCTTCGTTATTTTAAGATAGTAAAAAAACAAAAGCAAGAGCATACCATCACCATCTTGCTGGAGCACGTAGTGTGTGGATGGTATGTACTCCCCAGCGATGCCCAGCTGGGAGGCGTCAGTAGTGGAACCGTCCCCGTCCATCTGGGACAAGAAATCATCACACATCTTCAGTTAAAGACACACACAACATATCTAATTTGGCGTCTAATTGCCACTTGGATGACAAACTGTTGCTGGGCTTTCCAGTCATGTGACTGGTTTGGGTTAAGTCCAATAAAATATCTCTCTCATCAAAATAGTAAGCAGAATATTTCAAGGGAAATAATTACTTTTAATCCAGGTTTTTTGTTTTTAAAGGTGGAACACAACTATTAGGCAAGAGTTTGTGGCACTTTTGGTAACATATTTGATTTTATGCACTTAAAAAGTACAATGGAATTACATTTTCAGTATAAACATGCATTAAAATACTTCGATGAATCAAACATGTAGGTATGTGTGTATTGGCCGCTGGCTGGATCTCCGCAGTGCTGACTAAGCGTTGCACTCGAGTAGCGTCAATGTTTTTGCTTATGTACTTGGTGTGCGTGTTTTGACACACATCATGCGCCTCGACTCTGTCCACCAAACGTTTTACACTGTGTGTGAATGCACAAACGTGCGCTTTGTTGATGTTATTGATTTGCTGGACTGCTAATCAGGCATATCAATGCTAACATGCTATTTAGGCTAGCTGTATGTACATACTGCATCATTATGCCTCAATTTATAGGTATATTTGAGCTCATTTAATATCCTTTACTTGTATCCTCTTTGTATATCATTTAGTATTGCATGTCTCATGACACATTATCCGTATGTAATAATGGCTGCATTTCAGATAGTTGTTTGTGTGCCACGTTGTTCCAGACCACAGCAAACATTACCTAGCTTGCCAAAGATTGTAATAAATCTATTAAAAGAAGACAGCCTGTTGTTTCCTTTAACTTGGATACACACATCTATATCTTTGGCCATTAAAAGCCAGTAATTTCCAGGAGTTATCTCACTTTTTGAGTAGCCTCTGATTTACTAATAGTTTCTAATGTTGTAAAAATGTGTAGACTAAATTTCAACATTTCTGTCAAGGAAGATTTGCTACAGTCTGCGACACAGTCATTTTGATAGTAGGCTATTATTGCTAATATAGACACTTACTGTACGTCATGTGTTGCTTTCATTATAACACTTACAGTATATACGGCTTTTCATTTTTTGCGGCTCCAGACAGATTTGTGTTTTGTATTTTTGGTCCAATATGGCTCGTTCAACGTTTTGGGTTGCCGACCCCTGCCCCATACCAACCTTTTAAAAATGGGGTAAATATTGTCAAAGTCATATGACATTTTGAAAGTCTGATTTACCAAAAACGGTCACAGCTAAAATCCTGAGCCCCTTTGACTTTGCATGGAAGAGGTTAGTACTAAAAATGTTATGGCAGTGGTTTACATTTCAGGATCAAACTTCATATTTATCACAGACAAATGACACTTATATCACTGCAGTCATCTTTACAAGACCTGTCTGGTTTCACGTAAATCCACAGTTGGCGTTAACGCTCTTTTTATGTCTTTTTACGCAATGAAATCAGAAGTCTGAGCGTCCCCCGGACGCTGATTATATTTTATTTTTTACCAACCCTGCCTTCTCCGGGTCAAAACTCCAGTTTTTTATCGATTATCGCTTTCCGCCTGTTTTGTTTTGCTTATATTTGACGAGTCAAATTTCCGTCCCCATTTATTGCGTTTTTATTGGTCGTCTTCAACCGCCTGTTTTGTTTTGCTTATATTTGACGAGTCAAATTTCCATCCCCGTTTATTGCGTTTTTATTGGTCGTCTTCAAAGTAATGAGCTTTCCAGTACAATTTCTTAAATTTTGATTCGCCGAAGGTTTTATCAATCACAAATACTGCCTCCGTTTTCTTTGACAAAAAGGGCAGAAAACAAACCAACAAAAAAACATTTAAAAAAACATTTGAATTGACGGATAGATCCGAGGTTGATGTAGACTCTAGAGATTTAAGCGATAAATACGTAATGTATGTATGCCCTGGCCCACGATTATCATCATTTAATGACCGAAGCAAATAACTTTGTACACTTTTATACTGAAATAATTACACCTACAATTTATTAAATAAAAATAAAGAAAAAACTACGATTTTGAATTTGTTATTACATGTTAAACTATAGTTGGATATTGTTCAGATAAGTTACATTTAAGAACTTGCACACAAAGCAACACTTGAGGTGAAGTGAAGTGAATTATATTTATATAGCGCTTTTCTCTAGTGACTCAAAGCGCTTTACATAGTGAAACCCAATATCTAAGTTACATGTAAACCACTGTGGGTGGCACTGGGAGCAGGTGGGCAAAGTGTCTTGCCCAAGGACACAACGGCAGTGACTAGGATGGCGGGAGCGGGGGATCGAACCTGGAACCCTCAAGTCGCTGGCACGGCCACTCTACCAACCGAGCTATGCTGCCGCCCCGTGACTATGACGTGTGCATTTTCCACGCATGGAAGTAGGAGGGGTCATTGTTGTGTGTGGACACGGATAAGGTTAGGTGGGATTTACCCTGGATGCCCTTATCCGGCTTAGTGTAAACAGGGCCCAAATCAAGAATGATTAGAGCTGCACATATGAATTTAACCCTTGTGTAATGTTCATATTGTTGTTACTCAGCCAGCGTTTGTGGGTCTGATGGACCCGTCGCATTTTGTGGCTTTTAATGCCTCACAATCAAACACTTTTATGTTAAAATACTGAACAGATGTTTACCTTATCTCAATAAACATATGTTCAGTATTTTAACATAAAAAAGTGTTTGATTGTGAGGCATTAAAAGCCACAAAATGCAACGGGTCCATCAGACCCACAAACGCTGGCTGAGTAACAATACGAACGTTGCACGGAAAATTTCTCTGCCAGTTTCTGCATCCCACAGGGATTCTTCTTTTGTGTTTCTGCACCTGCGGTTCTCACACAAGGTTGCAACATTGTTTGTCAACACTGTCTGCTCTCATTTTCTCGCACATTTGACATTCTGATGTTCCGTGTACCTACACTCTGTCCTCCTCCTGTCTAGGCCTGCTGCGTGTGTGTGTGTGTGTGTTTGTGGTACACAGAACATCAATTTCCACACTTCTATTAGACCCGGACATCTTATATGTAATAGAAAAGTGTAGGGGGGGGGGGTGTATGGTTTGTGGTCATTAAATATGTATTCTGATATCTGTTCCATCCATCCATCCATTTTCTACCGCTTGACCCCCCAGGTGACGCAGGGGGCGCCGGAGCCCATCCCAGCTGCACTCGGGCGGAAGGCGGGGTACACCCTGGACAAGTCGCCACCTCATCACAGCTGATATGTTCTTCACAGAAAATTAGCCAAAGTCAGTGAGTCTCAGTTTGAATAATTAATTAATTGCAGCATTTTTCTTTTAATAAAAAATGAAAACGGGTCCCACCAGGATCTTATCGAAGGGAGGGAAAATCATGGGGTGTGATTAGGGATGTCCAATAATGGCTTTTTGCCGATATTCCGATATTGTCCAACTCTTTAATTACCGATACCGATATCAACCGATATATACAGTCGTGGAATTAACACATTATTATGCCTAATTTGCACAACCAGGTATGGTGAAGATAAGGTCCTTTTTAACAAAATTTATAAAATAAAATAAGATAAATTAAAAACATTTTCTTGAATAAAAAAAACAATTACGTAGAAACTAGTAATTTATGAAAATGAGTAAAATTAACTGTTAAAGGTTAGTGGACCAGCAGCACGCACAATCATGTGTGCTTACAGATTGTATCCCTTGCAGACTGTATTGATCTACATTGATATATAATGTAGGAACCAGAATATTAATAACAGAAAGAAACAACCCTTTAGTGTGAATGAGTGTGAATGGGGGAGGGAGGTTTTTTGGGTTGGTGCACTAATTGTAAGTGTATCTTGTGTTTTTTATGTTGATTTAATAAAAAATAAAAAATATTTTTTTAAAAACCCAAAAAAAACGATACCGATAATTTCCGATATTACATTTTAACGCATTTATCGGCCGACAATATCGGCAGGCCGATATTATCGGACATTTCTAGGTGTGAGGAGTACTCTAAGAAGTTGAAGTGGGGCGGCATAGCTCGGTTGGTAGAGTGGCCGTGCCAGCAACTTGAGGGTTCCAGGTTCGATTCCCGCTTCCGCCATCCTAGTCACTGCCGTTGTGTCCTTGGGCAAGACACTTTACCCACCTGCTCCCAGTGCCACCCACACTGGTTTAAATGTAACTTAGATATTGGGTTTCACTATGTAAAGTGCTTTGAGTCACTAGAGAAAGGCGCTATATGAATATAATTCACTCACACACTCACCACAGGCTTAAAAAAAAAAAGAAGAAAAAAACTCCAAAAGTATCTACGCCTCACCTGGTGTATAGTTCACCGCACGTCAATGAATATATACTAATTGATTGAGACTAGAGATGTCCGATAATATCGGCCTGCCGACATTATGATAAATGCGTTAAAATGTAATATCGGAAATTATCGGTATCGTTTTTTTATTATCGGTATCGTTTTAGTTTTTTTTTTCTTTCTTTTGTTTTTTATTAAATCAACATAAAAAACACAAGATAAACTTACAATTAGTGCACCAACCCAAAAAACCTCCCTACCCCATTTACACTCATTCACACAAAAGGGATGTTTATTTCTGTTATTAATATTCTGGTTCCTACATTATATATCAATACAGTCTGCAGGGGATACAGTCCGTAAGCACAATTGATTGTGCGTGCTGCTGGTCCACTAATAGTACTAACCTTTAACAGTTAATTTTACTCATTTTCATTAATTACTAGTTTCTATGTAACTGTTTTTATATTGTTTTACTTTCTTTTTTATTCAAGAAAATGTTTTTAATTTATTTATCTTATTTTATTTAAAGAGGACCTTATCTTCACCATACCTGGTTGTCAAAATTAGGCATAATAATGTGTTAATTCCACGACTGTATGTATCGGTATCGGTTGATATCGGTATCGGTAATTAAAGAGTTGGACAATATCGGATATCGGCAAATAGCCATTATCGGACATGCCAAGAAACAACCCTTTTGTGTGAATGAGTGTAAATGGGGGAGGGAGGTTTTTTGGGTTGGTGCACTAATTGTAAGTGTAGCTTGTGTTTTTTATGTTGATTTAATAAAAAATAAAATTAAAATAAAAATTAAAAAAACGATACCGATAATAAAAAAAACGATACCAATAATTTCCGATATTACATGTTAACGCATTTATCGGCAGGCCGATATTATCGGACATCTCTAGGTGTGATGAGTACTCTAAGAAGTTGATGTGGGGCGGCATAGCTTGGTTGGTAGAGTGGCCGTGCCAGCAACTTGAGGGTTCCAGGTTCGATTCCCGCTTCCGCCATCCTAGTCACTGCGGTCGTGTCCTTGGGCAAGACACTTTACCCACCTGCTCCCAGTGCCACCCACACTGGTTTAAATGTAACTTAGATATTGGGTTTCACTATGTAAAGCACTTTGAGTCACTAGAGAAAGGCGCTAGTGACTAAGAAGCATGCGTCGAGCTCATAGAGCAAAACCATGTGTCGGTGCGCGTACCGCTTTTAGAAAGTCACGTGACCGATCATGAGCTGTTTGGGTCACGTGACCGATATGCGAACTGTGTCGAACTGACGCCTGCGCGCCAAACTGTGTTTATAAGGAAGCTCATCTGCCAACGAGATGTTGCTGCCAACAGAATCGCCGCACTTCTGTCGTTGGTCATTTGTCATTTATCGTCGTCGGAAATCATGGAGCAGCCTCAGCCTCAGGCAAAAAGAAAGATTTCCGCCGTGTGGGAATATTTTGATCATACACTACCGTTCAAAAGTTTGGGGTCACATTGAAATGTCCTTATTTTTGAAGGAAAAGCACTGTACTTTTCAATGAAGATAATTCTAAACTAGTCTTAACTTTAAAGAAATACACTCTATACATTGCTAATGTGGTAAATGACTATTCTAGCTGCAAATGTCTGGTTTTTGGTGCAATATCTACATAGGTGTATAGAGGCCCATTTCCAGCAACTATCACTCCAGTGTTCTAATGGTACAATGTGTTTGCTCATTGGCTCAGAAGGCTAATTGATAATTCGAAAACCCTTGTGCAATCATGTTCACGCATCTGAAAACAGTTTAGCTCGTTACAGAAGCTACAAAACTGACCTTCCTTTGAGCAGATTGAGTTTCTGGAGCATCACATTTGTGGGGTCAATTGAACGCTCAAAATGGCCAGAAAAAGAGAACTTTCATCTGAAACTCGACAGTCTATTCTTGTTCTTAGAAATGAAGGCTATTCCACAAAATTGTTTGGGTGACCCCAAACTTTTGAACGGTAGTGTATATCGGGAAAAAAAGGTATTTGTGTTAATTTCCTTGTCGTTTCATCCTGTTCTCTCAAAGTTTCCACCTGATCTATGAGAATTCAAAATCTCTTCAAAATGATTCTTAGTTTACTATTCATATTTTCTGCAGGTTAAATGTCGCATTTGTACGACAGAATTGTCGTACATTAACAAATCCACCTCCTCAATGCTGAGGCATTATAGGGCCAGGCGTGAAAATGAAGTTCCAGAGACACCCAGGATAATAACTACGAAGATAAATCGTCTAAAATTGATTACGTTGGAAAAACTTTTTTTTTTTTAATAAACATGTGTAAAAAATATATATATTCCCAGTCCACAAGCATCCTCATTCACAACACGTTCTCTTAGATTTCCATGTTATGATACATGCTCACACTATTTATTGACTATCTAAAAAAGATAAAAATATATTTTTATTTAAATGAAGATATGAAATAATCCTAAATGAAATACAATAATTTGGTTTATATTATTGTATATACAAGGTCATAAAATCAGTGTCAGTTGAGTCGGTCCATAGGTTGCCTGTAGGGATTTTTAATGTCCAGCAGATGTCAGTATTTAGTGACACAGTATCAATACAGTTTTGCAATGTGTCGAAACGCTTCATGACGCCTCATCAACCCATCACTAAAAGGCGCTATATAAATATAATTCACTCACACACTCACCACAGGCTTAAAAAACAAAGAAGAAACAAACTCCAAAAGTATCTCCGCCTCACCTGGTGTATAGTTCACCGCAAGTCACTGAATGTATACTAATTGATTGAGAAGCAATTGTAGTTTGAGTTTTTTTTTAATGACATCATTGGTTGCGGCCTCTTGAAATGACGTCACCGTGGACATTTTTGACGCATGTCAACAAAGAGTGTTCGCTCGCTTTCAGACAAAAACATTGATATTAAACGTTGAAATGCCGCCAACTGAATAAAAAAAATACATCGTTTTTTGCCGAATAACGAATTCGAAATCGTGCCGCAAAACGCCCGCCAAAACGAGGGCTCTCCGTTTAGGCTAAGAAGGCATGCTAACTAGCATGCTAGCGTGTAATAATAACAATAACAACTAAATGACAGCAGCTAGCTTGTGACAACAAAATGTTTCTTTCATTCCAGCGAGGCGACGACCAGGCCTTCGGCGCCTGTTACCTCCGGCAGGTAACCCCGCGCGGGCCCACCGCTCCCATCGCACTGACGGACACTCGGAGGAGAAAAGCGTCGGCCTGTCGTTTCTTTGTCGACCGCAGCGCGACAAGAACGTGGCCGCGGCTCAACGCCTTCTTAGCGGTCATTGAAAACGTGTCGCCCGGGGAAAGACTTCCTCCTTCAGACACACGCCAACTACGAAAGTTAATCAGACGGCGGCGGACATTTCCATTCGAGCTAACGAGCAAGCGGTTAGCAATCATTGGCCGGAGCCAGACACAGACCTGCAATGAAGCCCTGGTTGGTTGCCGTCCTCAGGCCGCGGTTTGGTTGGACAGAAAATGGCTGCGAAAGAACCAGTCCCAGCGCGGAGCCCCGGCTGCAGTACCGCCTCCGGCCACTAGAGGGGCTGCATTCAAGGACCCATCGAACGCTCTCCAATCGTCCTAATCAGCGACATGTGAGCGGGTATCTTTGAACAAAGTACAACCGCGAACATCACGACTTCAGTGCGTTACAAAAAACTACCATTCGTGTTTCGGTCTACCGGTCTTGGTACGTTGCAAAAATACCACGATAACACAAAATTGTGGGGAATTCTACATTTATAGTAGCACTAGAACGCATCTCTCAACCAAGCTGGTTTTTCTATATGCGCACTTTCCGTACTTACCTTAGCGTTTTGACTGCATACTATCTATGCTTACCGCCGTCAATCATTTATTTATTTATTTATGGAAATAACTCTAGTGTTTAGCGTTTGTTTCTTGTGTCATCCAGCAACTAAAAAGGAGGGCTCAAGAGGAGGAAGTGAATCATTATGACGGTCGTCATTTCCGGTAAGTATGCAACGACAGTAGGGCGCCTACATAGTGTACATAATATGTACTAATAAGTGTACATGTTGAAGTGTACATAGTATGTACTATATAGTGTACATGTTGAAGTGTTTGGAAGGACCGAGTGTACATACTATGTACTAAATATCAGTCATGTTGAAGTGTTCAGAAGGCTTTAGTGTAGAGTAGGGGTCACCAACGCGGTGCCCGCGGGCACCAGGTAGCCCGTAAGGACCAGATGAGTAGCCCGCTGGCCTGTTCTAAAAATAGCTCAAATAGCAGCACTTACCAGTGAGCTGCCTCTATTTTTTAAATTTTATTTATTTACTAGCAAGCTGGTCTCGCTTTGCTCGACAATTTTTAATTCTAAGAGAGACAAAACTCAAATAGAATTTGAAAATCCAAGAAAATATTTTAAAGACTTGGTCTTCACTTGTTTAAATAAATTCATACATTTTTTTACTTTGCTTCTTACAACTTTCAGAAAGACAATTTTAGAGAAAAAATACAACCTTAAACATGATTTTAGGATTTTTAAACACATATACCTTTTTACTTTTTAAATTCCTTCCTCTTCTTTCCCGAAAATTGAAATCAATGTTCAAGTACATTTATTTTTTTCATTGTAAAGAATAATAAATACATTTTAATTTAATTCTTCATTTTAGCTTTTGTTTTTTCGACGAAGAATATTTGTGAAATATTTCTTCAAACTTATTATGATTAAAATTCAAAAAAAATATTCTGGCAAATCTAAAAAATCTGTAGAATCAAATTTAAATCTTATCTCAAAGTCTTTTGAATTTATTTTAAAATTTGTGTTCTGGAAAATCTAGAAGAAATAATGATTTGTCTTTGTTAGAAATATAGCTTGGTCCATCCATCCATCCATCCATTTTCTACGCTTATTCCCTTTGGGGTCAAGGGGGCGCTGGAGCCTATCTCAGCTACAATCGGGTGGAAGGCGGGGAACACCCTGGACAAGTTGCCACCTCATCGCTTGGTCCAATTTGTTATATATTCTAACAAAGTGTAGATTGGATTTTAACCTATTTAAAACATGTCATCAAAATTCTAAAATAAATCTTAATCAGGAAAAATTACTAATGATGTTCCATAAATTCTTTTTTTAATTTTTTCAAAAAGATTTGAATTAGCTAGTTTTTCTCTTCTTTTTTTCGGTTGAATTTTGAATTTTTTTTCGTGTTTTCTCCTCTTTTAAACCGTTCAATTAAGTGTAAATATCATTAATTATTAATAATAACATAGAGTTAAAGGTAAATTGAGCAAATTGGCTATTTCTGGCAATTTATTTAAGTGTGTATCAAACTGGTAGCCCTTCGCATTAATCAGTACCCAAGAAGTAGCTCTTGGTTTCAAAAAGGTTGGTGACCCCTGGTGTAGAGAGTATGTACTAATTAGTGTACATGTTGAAGTGTTCAGAAGGACCTAGTGTACATCGTATGTAATAAATAGTATACATGTTGAAGTGTTTAGAAGGGCGTAGTGTACATAGTATGTACTAAATAGTATACATGTCAAAGTGTTCAGAAGGATTTAGTGTACATAGTATGTACTTATTAGTGTACATGTTGAAGTGTTCACAAGGACCTAGTGTACATACTAGTATGTACTAAATAGTATACATGTTGAATGACGTGTTCAGAAGGATTTAATGTACATGGTATGTATTAAATAATGTACATGTTGAAGTGTTGAGAAAGACGTAGTGTAGAGAGTATGTACTAAATAGTGTACATGTTGAAGTGTTCAGAATGACATAGTGTAAAAAGTATATACTAAGTAGTATACATGTGGAAGTGTTTAGAAGGATTTAGTGTAGAAAGTATGTACTAATTAGTGTACATGTTGAAGTGTTAATAAGGACCTAGTGTACATAGTATGTACTAAATAGTATACACGTTAAAGTGTTTAGAAGGACCTAGTGTACATAGTATGTACTAAATAGTTTACATGATTAAGTGTTCAGAAGGACCTAGTGTACATAGTATGTACTAAATAATTTACATGTTGAAGTGTTTAAAATGACCTAGTGTACATAGTATGTACTAAATAGTCTACATGTTGAAGTGTTCAGAAGGACGTAGTATCCATAGTATACTACAGTGGTTCTCAACCTTTTTTCAGTGATGTACCCCCTGTGAACATTTTTTTAATTCAAGTACCCCCTAATCAGAGCAAAGCATTTTTGGTTGAAAAAAAGGGATAAAGAAGTAAAATACAGCACTATGTCATCAGTTTCTGATTTATTAAATTGTATAACAGTGCAAAATATTGCTAATTTGTTGTGGTCTTTCTTGAACTATTTGGAAAAAAAGATATAAAAATAACTAAAAACTTGTTGAAAAATGAACAAGTGATTCAATTATAAATAAAGATTTCTACACATAGAAGTAATCATCAACTTAAAGTGCCCTCTTTGGGGATTGTAATAGAGATCCATCTGGATTCATGAACTTAATTCTAAACATTTCTTCACAAAAAAAGAAATCTTTAACATCAATATTTATGGAACATGTCCACAAAAAATCTAGCTGTCAACACTGAATATTGCATTGCAGTTCTTTTTGACAGACATTTAAAAAAAATCTCACATACCCTTTGGCATACCTTCAAGTACCCCCAGGGGTACGCGTACCCCCATTTGAGAACCACTGGTATACTAAATAGTATACATGTCAAAGTGCTCAGAAGGATTTAGTGTACAAAGTATGTACTAATTAGTGTACATGTGGAAGTGTTCAGAAGAACCTAGTGTACATAGTATGTACTAAATAGTATACATGTTGAAGTGTTTGGAAGGACGTAGTGTACATAGTATGTACTAATAAGTGTACATGTTGAAATGTTCATAACGGCGTAGTGTACATAGTATGTACTAAATAGTGTGCATGTTGAAGTGTTCAGAATGACCTAGTGTACATAATATGTACTAAATAGTATACATGTTGAAGTGTTCAGAAGGATTTAGTGTGCATAGTATGTACTAATTAGTGTACATGTTGACATGTTCAGAAGGACCTGCTCTACATCGTATGTATTAAATAGAATACATGTAGGAGTGTTTAGAAGGACATAGTGTACATAGTATGTACTAAATAGCAGAGGTGTGGACTCGAGTCACATGACTTGGACTCGAGTCAGACTCGAGTCATGAATTTGATGACTTTAGACTCGACTTGACAAAATGTAAAGAGACTTGCAACTCGACTTAGACTTTAACATCAATGACTTGTGACTTCACTTGGACTTGAGCCTTTTGACTTGACATGACTTGCTACTTTCTCCAAAACCCAAAGCTTAAAAAGTTATTTGGGAGCGCTCCGTATCTTTCATTTTGTACGTGTCTGTCTATCTGTCAGCGTGTGTGCTGCGTGTCAGCGTGTGTGCTCTCAGTACAACAGCCAATCAAATTAGATCTACGTTGTTTTCATCACACAGCATTCATCCAATCAAATTGCAGGACAACCAATGAACAAGAATTGTCAAACATCGCGGCAGAGAGAAACAATTATGCCAAAGTTGGTTTCATTCGGGTATAAAAACTACGACCTGGTCAACAAAAAACGAATTGCTGTATGCAAATCACGCAGTTGGAATATTACAGACGGAGACGCAACAACTTCCAACTTCGTTCGACATTTGAAGTTGCCCAAAGAAGGGTAAGTTTTGAATGTAAGATAACGTTTATTGGCTAAGTAACATGACTTTTATTTGCTGTGTAGTTAAATCAGTGAGGCTGTAAACTCACTGCTAACGTCATAACCATAGACATGTTTTAAGGGTACGCAGCATCGAGCGCTACTGCCTACAGGCGCAGACGAGACGCGGGGCCGCCATCTTGGAGTGGTGATCCGCTCCACTCAGTGCAATTCATTTGTCAGGAGCAATGAACTGTCAGCGCATTTAATTCATTTTACCTCACTGAATACCACTCATTTTCACGCGGTTTTTTGTCATACGTGTAGCTATGATAACGGACACATGTTTTGGCAAGTTTTATTATTCATAGTTTGCTTAACAGTAATATAATATTCTTATACGCTATAAGCGACCAGACGTCCGAGATCAAAACTGGGAATATAAACTATCCCATAAACTATTTTTAAATTGAAGAAACAATATGATTAGGTTATATATACATGCGTATATCCTACATAAACAATGTATGAATACATTAGATATCTATATATCTTAGGGACCTATAGACTGTATCTCTGTTGCTGCAGCAGCAGAGAGTTTATTCTGTCTTGACACTTTGTATTGATATTTTGTATTACATTCTTCCCTTAAATGATCATGTTTTCAGTGATTGTTATATGTATTTTTTATGTATGTCGCTTTGGATAAAAGCGTCTGCCAAATACTTAAACATATACAAACACCTGAAAGTCTTTATATCAGCTAAAACCACCAATTTGTTTCACTGGATTCAGAATAAAACCAAATTCTGTTTTACCCAACAATGTTAGTATTTGAATATTGTTACTTGAAGACTTATTCCTGGTTACAATTATACTGTTAAGAAAGTATTGTCTTATATTTTGCCTAAAATGAGAATGCATCATAATCAGTGGCGGCTGGTGAATTTTGTTTTAGGTGGGGCTGAAAGTTTGTAAACCAAACCCCTGTAGGGGCGTCATCCTCCCCCAGAAGATTTATTTGTGATTTTCACATACAAATATTGAAGATCTTTGCTCCTTCTCAACTCTGTGGTAATGTTATTTTCATAAAATACAACCAATAGTATGTTAATGTTTGTTTTTGCAAATGTGTTTATTCTGTAAAGGAATGAGTTAAATGTTTAAAATTGTTTAAACTATTAAAATTACTGTTAATAGTGCTATTATGAATTGCAATGTCAGCACTATTTTTTTTCTTGCAATTTCAAATGCACTTGTTTTAATAAATAAATACAGCGTTTTAAAAGCATACACAATCTGTGTAAAAATATTAGTCTGCGGTTAAAAGGACTTGAAAAGACTCGAAACTCAAAATGCAGGACTTGGGACTCGACTTGAGACTTTCCAGTCTTGACTTTGGACTTGACTCGGGACTTGCCTGTCTTGACTCGGGACTTGACTTGAGACTTGAGGGCAAAGACTTGAGACTTACTTGTGACTTGCAAAGCAATGACTTGGTCCCACCTCTGCTAAATAGTGTACATGTTTAAGTGTTCAAAGGGCGTAGTGTACAAAGTATGTACCAAATAGTATATATGTCTAAATGTTCAGAAGGATTTAGTGTACATAGGATGTACTAATTAGTGTACATGTTGAAGTGTTCAGAAGGGCAAGGTGTACAAAGTATGTACTAAATAGTATACATGTCAAAGTGTCAGGAGGATTTAGTGTACACAGTATATACTAATTAGTCTACATACTAAAGTGTTCAAAAGTACCTAGTGTACCAGTGACGTGCAGTCAGGGGAGGCAGGTGAGGCGGGGCCTCACGTGCCTTCATGGAAAGAAACAAAATGTAAAAAGAAAAAAAATTAATGACATTGTTATATGTATCCAGTGATTATACTATAAAGTTATTTTCCATTTAACTTCACCAGTTTTAGATAATTTTTATTCAAAATCGCAGAATTTTCACATTTGCCGTTCAAATACTGAGAAGAGATGGTGCGGTGATCAGCAGCCAGTTGCGGCACGTCACTCGGTTGAGCCTCAACATGGATTGCGCAATGGCTCGGCTAACTGCTGGACTGCTGTGCAGTGAGACCGTATTGCTATATGAATTATATTATACATTTCCATAGTTTAGTTAGCTGAGGTATATAATGTACAGTGTATTTTGTCAACAACTGTGTGTGTGTAACGTATTTCTTGTGCTGAGCAATCATAAAACTGCTGCGAAGACGCACTGGCTGAGGCTCGCAGTAATCCCGCCTCCTGGTGGTAGAGAATGCTACCCCGCCGTAGAATGCACCCCCTGACGGGAGTGTTATATCAACTAAAGCCCACACTTAAACTTTCCACGTGCAAGATTGAATCTATTGAAAAAAGTTATCTAATAAGAAGCCAAAAAGTGCAAAAACAATAATGTTCATGTTGGAGGAGTTGTGAATGACTGCTGGGCCACAACATTAGGTACACCTGCAGACTGCAGCACGGATTTCATATTTCATTCATTCACAACTCCTCCAACACGAACATTATTGTTCTTGCACTTTTGGCTTCTTATTAAATAACTTTTTTAAATAGATTCAAGGAAAGTTATGCATTAATCCAGCACAACAGCGGCGCATGGACTTCATTTATAAGTAAAGGTAAGACCATAATAACGTTTTTTTTAATTAAATGTGCTTTTTTGTGTGCTACAGTTTGTATGTGTAAAGTTAAAGTTAAGTTAAAGTACCAATGATTGTCTCACACACACACTAGGTGTAATGAAATTTGTCCTCTGCATTTGACCCATCCCCTTGATCACGCCCTGGGAGGTGAGGGGAGCAGTGGGCAGCAGCGGTGCCGCGCCCAGGAATAATTTTTGGTGATTTAACCCCCAATTCTTCATTCCGTACTCCATCCAGCTGTATAATCACTCGCCATACAGCAATAGATGACATCTGCCTATCACCTGACACCTGACATGTTAGCTACTTCTCTTTATTTATAATGTTTATAATGTCTATTTTCTATTTCCTGCTGGACCTACTCTCTATTTTATGCTGCTGCTGTCATATATACTGTATATACTGTAATATTGTACATGGTCAGTGGTTTATATTGTATATATGTTATAGACATAATATAATATATCTGTATTTAAATTATTCTGTACACATATGTATATATTCGTATATATGTTAGATTTTTTTTTTTATAGCTATATTAGTCTATTTATACCTGCATTGTCCTTTCCATCCTTACACTTTCCATCATTGTAACTGAGCTACTGTGTTGAACAATTTCCCTTGTGGATCATTAAAGTTTGTCTAAGTCTAAGTCTATTCCAACCCTTGATGCTGAGTGCCAAGCAGGGAAGAATGCTGGTATGAGCTTTTAAACATAACCCGTTAACTGCTGCCAATCAAATGGTGAATAAGATACTCTTTAGGGTTCATATGTTTGTAAATCTGACTGTGATGAAGTCAGTGCCTCACCAGCCATGAACCTCACCGCACGTCACTGTAGTGTACATAGTATGTACTAAATAGTGTACAAGTGGAAGTGTTTAGAAGGATGTAATGTACCCAGTATGTACTAAATAGTGTACATGTTGATGTTTTTAGAAGGACCTAGTATGTACTAAATAGTATACATGTTGAAGTTGTAAGAAGGGTGTAGTGTACATAGTATGTACTAAATAGTGTACATGTTGAAGTGTTCAGAAGGATTTAGTGTACATAGTATGTATTAATTAGTATACGTGTTGATGTGTTTAGAAGAACCCAGTGTACATAGTACGTACTAAATAGTATACATGTCTAAGTGTTCAGAACGATTTAATGTACATAGTATGTACTAAATACTTTACATGTTGAAGTGTTCAGAATGTTTTAGTGTACATAGTATGTACTAATTAGTGTACATGTTGACATGTTCAGAATGACCTAGTGTACATAGTATGTATTAAATAGAATACATGTAAGAGTGTTTAGAAGGACGTGGTGTACATAGTATGTACTAAATAGTATACATGTTGAAGTGTTTAGAAGGACGTAGTGTACATAGTATGTACTAAATAGTATACATGTTGAAGTGTTTAGAAGGACGTAGTGTACATAGTATGTACTAATTAGTGTACATGTTTAAGTGTTCAGAAGGGCATAGTGTACAAAGTATATACTAAATAGTATATATGTCGAAATGTTCAGAAGGATTTAGTGTACATAGTGTGTACTAATTAGTGTACATGTTGAGGTGTTCAGAAGAACCTAGTGTACATAGTATGCACTAAATAGTATACACATTGAATGAAGTGTTCAGAAGGATTTAGTGTCCATAGGATGTACTAAATAGTATACATGTTGAAGTGTACAAGATGACATGTTCAGAAGGACCTAGTGTACATTGTATGTATAAAATAGAATACATGTAAGCGTGTTTAGAAGGACGTAGTGTACATAGTATGTACTAAATAGTATACATGTTGAAGTGTATATAGAAGGACTTCTGTACATAGTATGTACTAAATAGTATACATGATGAAGTGTTTAGAAGGACGTAGTGTACATAGTATGTACTAAATAGTATACATGATGAAGTGTTTAGAAGGACGTAGTGTACATAGTATGTACTAAATAGTATACATGATGAAGTGTTTAGAAGGACATAGTGTACATAGTATGTACTAAATAGTATACATGATGAAGTGTTTAGAAGGACGTAGTGTACATAGTATGTACTAAATAGTGTACATGTGTAATTAAAAAAGAAATAAAAAGTGATGACGTTTTAAAAGCAGTTTGTTTCTGGTTTGGTCCAGGTTGTAGTAACTACATTCGGCCAGAAGATGTCGCCCTAGTAAAGTACCTAAACTATTACCAACTGTAGAATGTTTGCTTTCATTCGATATATTCGAACTCCTTTGCCTCCCATAGTATGCCCTACTATACACCAGTGGTCCCCAACGTTTTTGTAGCTGGGGACCGGTCAACGCTTCATAAATAAATACAATCTTGTGTGCTTACGGACTGTATCCCTGCAGACTGTATTGATCTATATTGATATATAATGTATATATTGTGTTTTTTATGTTGATTTATTTAAAAAAAAAAAAAAAAAAAAAAATTTTTAATTTCTTGCGCGGCCCGGTACCAATCGGTCCCCAACCACCGGGCCGCGGACCGGTACCGGGTATAGCAGTGGTTGGGGACCACTGCTATACACTTCAACCTGTATACTTTTTACTCCATAGTATGTCCACCACATAGGTGGGGACATCCCTATAATCTTATGTAGTGTAGTGTTGTGTTGTGTAGTCTAGTGTTGTGTTGTGTAGTCTTGCGGCAGTGCCAGAAATTTGAGGGTTCCAGGTTCGATCTTGCCATCCAAATCACTTCCGTTGTGTCCTTGGGCAAGACACTTCACCCTTGCCCCCAGTGCCGCTCACACTGGTGAATGACTGATAGGTGGTGGTCGGAGGGGGTGTAGGTGCAAACTGGCAGCCAAGCTTCTGTCAGTCTACCCTAGGGCAGGTGTGGCTACAAATGTAGCTTACCACCACCTAATGTGACTGTGAGCGCTTTGAGTATCTAGTTGATAGAAAAGCGCTATATAAATCTAATCCATTATTATTATTATTATTATTATTATAGGTGTAGTGTAGTCTAGTCTAGTGTAGTGTTGTGCAATGTTGTGTAGTGTAGTGTTATCTAATGTAGTGTAGTATTATGTTATGTTGTGTTGTGTTGTGTTGTGTTGTGTTGTGTTGTAGTGAGGCTCATTTTTAGAGGCTGCAGCTAAGATGCTAACAACTTTTTAGAGGCTGCAGCTAATAAGCTAACACCTTTTTAGAGGCCGCAGCTAATAAGCTAACACCTTTTTAGAGGCCGCAGCTAAGATGCTAACAACTTTTTTGGAGACCGCAGCTAATACCCTAACACCTTTTTAGAGGCCACAGCTAAGATGCTAATTCAATTTTAGAGGCCACAGCTAAGATACTAACTCCTTTTTAAAGGCTGCAGCTAAGATGCTAACACCTTTTTGGAGACCGCAGCTTAAATACTAACTCCATTTTAGAGGCCGCAGCTAATACCCTAACCCCCTTTTTAGAGGCCACAGCTAAGATGCTAATTCCATTTTAGAGGTTGTAGCTAAGATGCTAACTCCTTTTTAGAGGCCACAGCTAATTGCTAACTCCTTTTTAGAGGCTGCAGCTAAGATACTAACACCCTTGTGGAGACCGCAGCTAAGATGCTAACTCCAGTTTAGAGGCCACAGCTAAGATACTCTTTTTTTAGAGGCCACAGCTAAGATGCTAACTCCTTTTTAGAGGCTGCAGCTAAGATGCTAACAACTTTTTGGAGACCACAGCTAAGATACTAACTCCTTTTTAGAGGCTGCAGCTAAGATACTAACACCTTTTTAGAGGCCACAGCTAAGATGCTAACTCTATTTTGGAGGCGGCAGCCAAGATGCTAACTCCATTTTAGAGGCCACAGCTAAGATACTCTTTTTTTTAGAGGCCACAGCTAAGATACTAACTCCTTTTTAGAGGCTGCAGCTAAGATGCTAACACCTTTTTGGAGACCGCAGCTAAGATACTAACTCATTATTAGAGGCTGTAGCTAAGATACTAACACCTTTTTAGAGGCCACAGCTAAGATGCTAACTCCTTTTTAGAGGCTGCAGCTAAGATGCTAACAACTTTTTGGAGACCACAGCTAAGATACTAACTCCTTTTTAGAGGCTGCAGCTAAGATACTAACACCTTTTTAGAGGCCACAGCTAAGATGCTAACTCTATTTTGGAGGCGGCAGCCAAGATGCTAACTCCATTTTAGAGGCCACAGCTAAGATACTCTTTTTTTTAGAGGCCACAGCTAAGATACTAACTCCTTTTTAGAGGCTGCAGCTAAGATGCTAACACCTTTTTGGAGACCGCAGCTAAGATACTAACTCATTATTAGAGGCTGTAGCTAAGATACTAACACCTTTTTAGAGGCCACAGCTAAGATGCTAACTCCTTTTTAGAGGCTGCAGCTAAGATGCTAACAACTTTTTGGAGACCACAGCTAAGATACTAACTCCTTTTTAGAGGCTGCAGCTAAGATCCTAACTCCATTTTGGAGGCTGCAGCTAAGATGCTAACTCCATTTTAGAGGCCACAGCTAAGATACTCTTTTTTTTTTTTTTTTAGAAGCCACAGCTAAGATACTAACTCCTTTTTAGAGGCTGCAGCTAAGATGCTAACACCTTTTTGAAGACCGCAGCTAATATACTAAGTCCTTTTTAGAGGCCACAGCTAAGATGTTAACTCCTTTTTGGAGGCTGCAGCTAAGATGCTAACTGCTTTTTAGAGGCCACAGCTAAGATACTAACACCTTTTTAGAGGCCACAGCTAAGATACTAACACCTTTTTAGAGGCCACAGCTAAGATGCTAACTCCATTTTGGAGGCGCAGCTAAGATGCTAACACCTTTTTGAAGACCGCAGCTAATATACTAAGTCCTTTTTAGAGGCCACAGCTAAGATGTTAACTCCTTTTTAGAGGCTGCAGCTAAGATGCTAACTGCTTTTTAGAGGCCACAGCTAAGATGTTAACTCCATTTTAGAGGCTGCAGCTAAGATGCTAACTGTTTTTTAGAGGCCACAGCTAAGATGCTAACTGTTTTTTAGAGGCCACAGCTAAGATGCTAACTCCATTTTAGAGGTCGCAGCTAAGATACTAACTCAATTTTAGAGGCTGCAGCTAAGATACTAACTCAATTTTAGAGGCTGCAGCTAAGATACTAACTCCTTTTTAGAGGCCACAGCTAAGATGCTAACTTCTTTTTAGAGGCTGCAGCTAAGATGCTAACAACTTTTTGGAGACCGCAGCTAAGATACTAACTCCATTTTAGAGGCCACAGCTAAGATACTCTTTTTTTAGAGGCTGCCGCTAAGATGCTAACTCCTTTTTAGAGGCTGTAGCTAAGATGCTAACTCTTTTTTAGAGGCTGCAGCTAAGATGCTAACTCCTTTTTAGAGGCTGTAGCTAAGATGCTAACTCCTTTTTAGAGGCTGCAGCTAAGATGCTAACTCTTTTTTTAGAGGCTGCAGCTAAGATGCTAACTCCTTTTTAGAGGCTGTAGCTAAGATGCTAACTCCTTTTTAGAGGCTGCAGCTAAGATGCTAACTCCTTTTTGGAGACCGCAGCTAAGATGCTAATACCGTTTTTGGAGCTGCAGCTAGCAGAGTGATGAGACTAGGCTTCAGGCTTTTACGGCTTGTTTTTATTGCTTTGTTATACGAGCCCCGGGAGTTCTATAAGTGCAATTTGATGTAATTAAGTAAATGATGTAGATCAATAGTGTTTATCTATAAATGCTGCTCCTTAGTAGGTGGCCTGTTGACTTAGTCATTAGACCAGTCCTTCTCAAATAGTGGGGCGGGTGCGGTGCGATGCCTGGGGGGCTCATGCCACCTCGGGGAACATGCAATATTGCCATAGCAGAATATGATGAAGCGTATGTAGCACTTGTCACTGTAACCACGCTGGGAGGCGAGGAAAGACCGCTGTGTTGTTTCCTTTAATGTTAATAAACTTGGAATTTAATGCAGAGGTGTACTTATAACAACTTCATAGACAAATTATACTATTTATAGTCACGGTGGAGAATAGCAGGGCGCAAAATAGTTTCTTTTTCCCGGGGGTGGGGGGCATAACAGAAAATATTTGAGAAGCACTGACTTAGACCAACATTCTTTAACTGCTCTTTGCTTTTCCACTCTTGTATCCTCGGTCTGCTCTAATGTATATATTCTTATGTCCTCAGCATTTTCCACTTTTCCAGCCATCTTGAATGTATCTAGTTTATGTTATCTACGATGTATCTAATATAAATTAGTATGTTATCTATAATGTATATAGTATACATTATCTACAATGTATCTAGAATGTTATTTACAATGTAACTGGTATAAGTTATCTACAATGTATCTAGAATGTTATCTACACTGTAACTGGTATAAGTTATCTACAATGTATCTAGTATGTTATCTACAATGTATCTAGTATAAGTTATCTAAAATGTATCTAATATAAGATATCTATAATGCATTTGGTATAAGTTATCTACAATGTATCTAGTAATATAAGTAATCTACAATGTATCTAATATAAGTTATCTACCATGTATCTAGTAATATAAGTTATCTACGTTGTATGTTAGCTACAATGTAACTCGTATAAGTTAACTACAATGTATGTAGTATGTTATCTACAATGTATCTAGTATAAGTTATCTACAATGTATGTAGTATGTTATCTACAATGTATTTAGAATAAGTTATCTACAAGGTATCTAGTATGTTATCTGCAATGTATCTAGTATAAGTTATCTACAATGTATCTAGTATACGTTGACTACAATGTATCTACAAACCCCGTTTCCATATGAGTTGGGAAATTGTGTTAGATGTAAATATAAACGGAATACAATGATTTGCAAATCATTTTCAACCCATATTCAATTGAATGCACTACAAAGACAAGATAGTTGATGTTCAAACTCATAAACTTTATTTTTTTTTAAATAATTAACTTAGAATTTCATGGCTGCAACACGTGCCAAAGTAGTTGGGAAAGGGCATGTTCACCACTGTGTTACATGGCCTTTCCTTTTAACAACACTCAGTAAACGTTTGGGAACTGAGGAGACACATTTTTGAAGCTTCTCAGGTGGAATTCTTTCCCATTCTTGCTTGATGTACAGCTTAAGTTGTTCAACAGTCCGGGGGTCTCCCTTGTGCTATTTTAGGCTTCATAATGCGCCACACATTTTCAATGGGAGACAGGTCTGGACTACAGGCAGGCCAGTCTAGTACCCGCACTCTTTTACTATGAAGCCACGTTGATGTAACACGTGGCTTGGAATTGTCTTGCTGAAATAAGCAGGGGCGTCCATGGTAACGTTGCTTTGATGGCAACATATGTTGCTCCAAAACCTGTATGTACCTTTCAGCATTAATGGCGCCTTCACAGATGTGTAAGTTACCCATGATTTGGGCACTAATACACCCCCATACCATCACAGATGCTGGCTTTTACACTTTGCGCCTAGAACAATCCGGATGGTTGTTTTCCTCTTTGGTCCGGAGGACACCACGTCCACAGTTTCCAAAAACAATTTGAAACGTGGACTCGTCAGACCACAGAACACTTTTCCACTTTGTATCAGTCCATCTTAGATGAGCTCAGGCCCAGCAAAGCCGACGGCGTTTCTGGGTGTTGTTGATAAACGGTTTTCGCCTTGCATAGGAGAGTTTTAACTTGCACTTACAGATGTAGCGACCAACTGTAGTTACTGACAGTGGGTTTCTGAAGTGTTCCTGAGCCCATGTGGTGATATCCTTTACACACTGATGTCGCTTGTTGATGCAGTACAGCCTGAGGGATCGAAGGTCACGGGCTTAGCTGCTTACGTGCAGTGATTTCTCCAGATTCTCTGAACCCTTTGATGATATTACGGACCGTAGATGGTGAAATCCCTAAATTCCTTGCAATAGCTGGTTGAGAAAGGTTTTTCTTAAACTGTTCAACAATTTGCTCACACATTTGTTGACAAAGTGGTGACCCTCGCCCCATCCTTGTTTGTGAATGACTGAGCATTTCGTGGAATCTACTTTTATACCCAATCATGGCACCCACCTGTTCCCAATTTGCCTGTTCACCTGTGGGATGTTCCAAATAAGTGTTGGATGAGCATTCCTCAACTTTATCAGTATGTATTGCCACCTTTCCCAACTTCTTTGTCACGTGTTGCTGGCATCAAATTGTAAAGTTAATGATTATTTGCAAAAAAAATTTTTTTTATCAGTTTGAACATCAAATATGTTGTCTTTGTAGCATATTCAACTGAATATGGGTTAAAAATGATTTGCAAATCATTGTACTCCGTTTATATTTACATCTAACACAATTTCCCAACTCATATGGAAACAGGGTTTGTAGTATAAATGCTAAATATCCTCATAAATATATATTTTGAAATATATATATAAATATATATATACTGTGTGTATGTATATATATATCATTCATATCATAAATATCCCCATACATTGTCATAAATATTATCATATGTATCATAAATATCTTCCTCCATATCCTAAATATCCTCATACATATCATACATATTATAAATACCCTCATACATATAAAAATTTCCACATACATATACATATCATAAACATTATTATCCATCCATCCATCCACCCATCTTGTTCCGCTTATCCGAGGTCATAATTATCCTTATACATATCGTAAATGCCCTCATTTATATTATGAATATCCTCATTAATATAATAAATATTATCATACATTTCATACATATCTTCCTACATATCCTAAATATCCTCATACATATCATTCATTTAATAAATGTCCTCATACAAATAAATATTCTCATACATATCATAAATATCCTCAAACATATCGTAAATATCCTCATACATATTATAAATATCCTCCTACAAATCATAAATATCCTCATACATATTATAAATATCCTCCTAAAACTCATAAATATCCTCATACATATCATAAATATCCTCATACATATAATTCATGCCCTAAATATCCTCATACAAACAGTATCATTCATATCATAAATATTGTCATTCATATCATAAATATCCTCATACATATCATAAATATCCTCATACATACAATTCATAACCTAAATATCCTCATACATATCATTCATATCATGAATATTGTCATACATATCATAAATATCATCATACATATCACAAATATTATCATACCGAATGCAGCTGAGATAGGCTCCAGCACCCCCCGCGACCCCGAAAGGTACAGTATAGGTGTATATATATAGGTATATAAAGGTATATACAGTATAGGTATACCTGTGTGTGTGTGTGTGTGTGTATATATATATATATATATATATATATATATATATATATATATATATATATATATATATATATATATATATATTAGGGCTGCAACTAACAACTAATTTGATAATTGATTAATCTGTCGATTATTACTTCGATTAATCGATTAATAATCGGATAAAAGAGACAAACTACATTTCTATCCTTTCCAGTATTTTATTGGGGGGAAAAACAGCATACTGGCACCATACTTATTTTGATTATTGTTTCTCAGCTGTTTGTACATGTTGCAGTTTATAAATAAAGGTTTATTTAAAAAAATTAAAAAAAACATTTAAAAAAAATTAAATTGCCTCTGCGCATGCGCATAGCATAGATCCAACGAATCGATGACTAAATTAATCGCCAACTATTTTTTTAATCGATTTAATCGATTAGTTGTTGCAGCCCTAATATATATATGTATATATATATATACATATATATATACAGTCGTAGTCAAAAGTTTACATACACTTGTAAAGAACATAATGTCATGGCTTTTTTTTTGTGATAGAGTGATTGGAGCACATACTTGTTGGTCACAAAAAACCTTCATGAAGTTTGGTTCTTTTATGAATTTATTATGGGTCTACTGAAAATGTGAGCAAATATGCTGGGTCAAAAGTATACATACAGCAATGTTAATATTTGCTTACATGTCCCTTGGCAAGTTTCACTGCAATAAGGCGCTTTTGGTAGCCATCCACAAGCTTCTGGTTGAATTTTTGACCACCACTCTTGACGAAACTGGTGCAGTTCAGCTAAATGTGTTGGTTTTCTGACATGGACTTGTTTCTTCAGCATTGTCCACGCGTTTAAGTCAGGACTTTGGGAAGGCCATTCTGAAACCTTCATTCTAGCCTGATTTAGCCATTCCTTTACCACTTTTGACGTGTGTTTGGGGTCATTGTCCTGTTGGAACACCCAACCGCGCCCAAGACCCAACCTCCGGGCTGATGATTTTAGGTTGTCCTGAAGAATTTGGAGGTAATCCTCCTTTTTCATTGTCCCATTTACCCTCTGTAAAGCACCAGTTCCATTGGCAGCAAAACAGGCCCAGAGCATAATACTACCACCACCATGCTTGACGGTAGGTATGGTGTTCCTGGGATTAAAAGCCTCACCTTTTCTCCTGCAAACATATTGCTGGGTATTGTGGCCAAACAGCTCCATTTTTGTTTCTTCTGACATCACATGGACAAAGATAAGACCTTCTGGAGGAAAGTTCTGTGGTCTAGCTTTGTTAGACAACGTCATAGACTGTATTGTACAATATAGTTTACATATCAAATGTCAATTTCCATTTATTACAAGTAATAAGAAAATGTAAATGCCTGACTTACCTATCAAGGAGGAAATTAGCAAATCTTTTCCGCCTTCAATCGATCGCCTCCATCTTTCAAAGGCATCCTCGATAAAAATCCTCGTTTTGTTCCTGGCTTTGTCATGAATAAGTTGAGAATCGTAACAATGCCTTTTAGATTTACTAAGGTCTGACATGTTTAGTAACTTTACCAAAATTGGCAAAAAAAAAATGCTAAAATTGGCCGAAGCTGGATTTAAACAGGGAAACGTTATTTTTCTGTACAGCCGCTCTACATGCTGAGCCACTCCCCCAATACCAAGCTACCTGCTTAACTCAGGTAAAGGTACTTCAGTTTCCAATGGTTGCAGAAAGTGCAAAGTAATGGAATATATTAATTTACTTTGTGCCGAGTTGTATGCATACAACTCTGCACACTTAAAAATACTTGGTTACTTTTGGTAACCCAGTTTATGGGTTGTGTAGTGGATTGTCCGAAACTTAAACAGGCAACAAAAGTAGTTTAGTACAACAAATTTATTTACCCATTATCAGAAGTGCAGGTTGAATTAAGTTGGCCGTGCAGACAGACCACATGTTACTCCGGAGTAAACAAGACACACACAAGCCAAAATCACTGTCAAGTTCCGGTCTTCTGCCATTTTTTATATGTCTCTTGTGCGTCATTGTTTGTTATCTAATGCGTCACGATTGTTTTGTTTTGGTTTTGTCTGTTCCAAAACAACCTTGTATCTCTTAGTCATATTTGGAAATTCTAAACATTCTGTAGACCGTTTGGCACGACTTAATATTCACTTTTGTCCCACTGGCACAGAATAGAAGAGAAATTAAATGAGCGTACATTCTTATTAGACATGCAATATAGGTCAAAGGTCAGAAATTCTACTACATACCCGCCTTCCAGGGTCTTACGACCCTGGACCAAAACAATTTCTGATGTAGACCACTAAGTTAAATCTCTACCACAGATAGAGGCAAAAACCTCAATGTTTTTATACGAGGCAAAAATTCCGTCTATGACCCTCCTTCAGAGCGATCGCTGTTACCAGCCTGCAGTAAACCCATCTCACAGAACACAATTAGTGGCCTACCCTTTGATTTAGTAAAGGAATAACAAATACTTTGATCATGAACATCATTGAACATAAATAGATGAATGTATATAGACTTATGACTGTAAGACATTTGCAAAAATATTTTTCCCGGCATTTGCAATGAATGTAGTTACCAATATTGTTAATTATCAATTGATTTTGAACACACAACTGAATTTCGTATGAGTCCATGTTCGATTAGAGCTCGCTTTGGGGAAAACTCAGGTAGAGTTGGAGCTGTGGGGGCTTTGGGGAATGCTGGGGCAGAGTATGGGACGTGGGGCTTTGGTCCAGGCCCTCGGCTTGCTTCAGGGCCTCCTTCCACAGCTGCTGGAATCCCGACGGACACATATTGGCTGGCAACCTTAGTCGTTCTCGTCATTGCTGGCAAGGTGTAGTCTCTCCTCTCGGTTCCTTCCAGTCAGGTATCGGGTGTTGGTCCTGGATCGGCTTTGACCGTGCCCCTCTTAGCGAGTGCAAGGGAATCTGGAGTGGCTGCTTTCATCCTCAAATCTGCACAGAGGAACTGGCACACAAATTCTACATTTTGCAAACTTACCATTTTGGTCTCATGGTCTTTCCACCTTCCTAGGAAGCTGCTGGTCCTGAGAAGTGCTGATCTTGTGACTGAAAAAGATTAACCTGTTTTCTTAAGTTAGGTGCCGTTGTTTGACCTAATCTTTTTGGGGAAACCATATCGGGATATTAGATAATTCACAAAACATTTAATTACTGAATTGGCACCCTCCTTTGAGGGTGGGGTTGCTTCCGCCAACCACTGCAATTGTCAATCTAAATCATTACGTTCCTTTATCCTCGTACCGGATTGATCATATCGATTAAATAAAACCTCAACACGCTCAAACTTGACCCAATCCAAACTCACCTCCCCCCTCTGTCCCTCTCACAGGGACAGTGTTAGTCGTAGTAATAGTAATAGTAATAGTAATAGTAGTAGTAGTATTAGTAGTTTCAGAAACATCCAAGAAAAAGAAAAGGCAGCTGATAGTCAAGCACAGCAAGAACAGAGGCGGAGGACAGGTCATGTTTGAGGTCACTGTTCGCTTTTGCAATAGTACTTTGATATTTTACAACACCTAGTGAATTATTGTGGCCTCAATAATTCACTAAATAGTTGTATTTAATTTAGTCTATCTATGATGGGACAATGCACAGAAACATTAAGTTCAGAAACAGATATGTTCTGTACCAGATTATTTCTAAATAGCTACTTTCCATCTGTAGTCCCTGGCTACCTAAATTAAAGGGATACAAAAATCAAGCAATAAAATTATGACACTAATTAATCATAATAAATATATACATTCATAGTAATCAATAATTAATCAAAAAATAATCATACTGTAGCATGTAATCAGATTAAGAGAAGTCCTAAAATGCCCCTTCATGGACACATTCTTAATATACAATACAAGCACACCTTATTTACATCATCACACAAAGACAATACATGCTCTTGTTCACATCTGTCATCATTCATAACAACAACCAAGATTTTAACAGCCATACCTCACAGTTTACAACAAAAATGCTCTCATGGATAAATATAATACTCATTAAATTGATGTGTCAACATAATGCCCATCTTAGCGACCGTGTGAGCAGCCTTGATTGCTCCAAAGCCACCTTTTAACTTCAAATTTTCTATTCCTTTTGTTATAACGTGGAGAAGGCTAATTGGTCTGTACATGTTCTGGTCTTCTTTATTTCCTGCTTTATGGATTTAATCATAGTAGCAGTTTCTCGACGTGGTAGGGAAAGTGTTTTCCGTTATTGATTTATTTATCAATCGTTGTTATACGAGCAATAATACAATCCTTATGTTTTTAGGAAGATAGTGTCCAACCCATATATATATCTCTAGATCGTGAGTCTGATAATGCAGTGAAGATTTTCTTTAACTTTGTTTCATTTGTTAATTCTAAAATTAGTCCATCCTGAATAAATGACAATTATTTGCACTGATTTTGAGGGATTTTTTATTCAGGGTTTGTACAGACTGGATGAAATGTTCATTAAAATTATTACTTATGTCCAGACTGTCTGCGATAGTAGCGCCATTGATATTTAATGTTATAGTGTTGTTTCTTGTTTGCTCTCTTTCCGTAAGTTTGTATCTGGTTTTCCATAACTTTCTAATGTTCCCTTTTGCAACTTTGATTAATTCTAAGTGAAAGTCAGCCTTAGACTTCCGCATAAACATTGTAACTTTGTTCCTCCAAACTTTTAAATCATACGATCTGTATTTAGACCTGTTATAATTGCTCTTATGAGAGCTGAGTCCTCATGTCTTTATTAGA
The DNA here is from genome assembly GCF_033978785.1 of Entelurus aequoreus. Classification (NCBI taxonomy): domain Eukaryota; kingdom Metazoa; phylum Chordata; class Actinopteri; order Syngnathiformes; family Syngnathidae; genus Entelurus; species Entelurus aequoreus. Next base: position 52,791,313 of record NC_084742.1, read on the forward strand.
ATCCAATGGTATTTTTATTTTAACACTCTTCTTTCTGGTTTTGTATTCGTGTATTTACAGATGTTCTCTTTGATTTTTGTCATCCAATTGTAATTCTAGTAGGGCTGCTTATCATTTGTATCATGTAGAAGCCGTTTATAATATCCTTAAGTTTCTTTCTACGTGTTTTATTTAACCAGTCCAGATTAACGTCCCCCATGACGTTACTTCTTTCCTACTATGCTGTTTGAGGATGTCTGAAAATGAATCAAGAAAAATGTCTTTAGCTGTGGTCGGTCGCTATACTACAATTACCTTGAAATACATTTCTGAGGAAAATGTGATTTTAAGGTAATTTTTATGAAGAGCAACCCATTTTTTGGGTTATAAGGGTAATATTTTAAACTAAATTTCTGGGTTTTTGGGTTGTTTTTCAATGAGTAACCCATTTTTGGGTAAGAGGCTTTTTTTGTAATTAAAAACTTTTTTAAGGGGATTTTATTATGGATGAATCTCATTAACATTATTTACAATCACACATCTTGTGTACATGAAATGCGTCCTTTACCTTTTAAAGAGGTACTAAATATTTGAGCATGCTATATAGGACTACTTTTACAATACACGGCAATGTTGGTTGTAATAATAATAATAATAGTAATAGTAATAATAATAATAAAGATATTAGTATTAATAATAATGATAATATATATAATAATAATAATAATGATAATGATAATGACTGCCTTTCATTGAAATAGATTTTCTGTAAAGGATGGGCAATGCTTCAAAACGTACAGTGAGCCCGTAGTTCCAGAAGAAGAAGAAGTGCGGTGGGCAGTGGCAGTAATGCCACACATATTGATGCCAGCTGCCGTAAAACTGTAAGTACAAGGTGTGGTGTTACCACTTCACCCTGTACCCAAGGATGATGTGGCCTCTGAAGCTGTGCGAAGTCACGTCATCAGCCGTAAGCCGGATGGAAGCAAAAGCCAACTCTTTCATCTGAAAATGGCTTGGCCTGCCACGGTGCTTCTCAGCTGCTGGCCTGTATGGATGGAACTCACTCCAGCTACCCCTGAAATCTATCACCCTGGGCTACAGGCAGGATAAGGCAAGGCTGGTGATGGAGCTAAGGGACTCCTCTCACAGGGCAGTGGCGGATGCAAATGCCAGAGTCGAGACTGGAAGGAAGTGGAAGGCCAAGGAGGAGGTCCAGAAGGCGATGGGGAGACTGCAACATCAAGAAGTCGTGGGCATGGTCCAGACAGGCCGGGCAGGCCTTGGATGGAGCGATCCACCCATCCTATGGTCCAAGGCAGGCAGGAAAGAGAGGAAGGACCTTGTTGTTGCTGAGGTCACCAGGATTGAGCAGGAGGAGCTCAGAGTAAGGTCTGTGGCACAGGGGCAGCAGGGGAGGTGGACAACTTGGGAGGGTGTATCGAACCGAGCAATCAGCTGGGCAGATTTCTGGAAACTGCCACAGGCTCGGTTCAGTTTCTTCATCAGGGCAACATATGACACCCTCCCGAGCCCTAAAAACCTCCACCAATGGCTTGGCAGAGAGCAATCCTGCGACCTCTGCGGGACCATCAATGCCTCACTCCAGCACGTTCTGTCAGGCTGCAAAATGGCGCTGACACAGGGTCGGCTCAGATGGCGGCACGACCAAGTGCTCAGCAAGCTGGCAGAGGTGCTGGAGAAAAGTCGGCAGGAAGCAAACAACCAGAGTCCAGCAGAAAGCCAATGCAGGATCCACTTCCTAAGGCAGGGGGAACCTGCGACACATTCCAGCAAGAGACCACCCGCCAAGCTATTAACACCAGGGGCGGCGTGGAAGATGGAAGTGGACCTGGGTAGGCAGCTCCAGTTCCCACAGGAGATATGCAGCACCACCTTAAGACCAGATGTGGTGCTGTGGTCTGCAGCTCTGAAGTCAGTAGTACTGATTGAGCTGACAGTGCCATGGGAGGAGGGACTGGAAGCTGGCTACGAGAGAAAGAAGGCAAAGTATGCAGACCTGGTCACGGAGTGCAGAGAAAGTGGATGGAGGGTGAGACTGTATCCGGTGGAGGTGGGAGCCAGAGGCTTTGTGGGCAGAACAGCACCACGCCTGCTCAAGGACCTGGGACTACGTGGAGCCACCCTGAGCAGATCCATCAAGGAGCTTTCAGAAGTAGCAGAGAAATCTAGCCACTGGCTCTGGCTCAAACGACACGACAAGTCTTGGGGAGCAACATCCAAGTAGGTTTTGCTGCAGGGGGTGTCAGGGAGACGTCCCTGTTCACTGCCCCGCCACCGGGAGATCTTCTGGGCTAAGGGGCGAAACATCAATGAGAGGTGGTGCCCAGCTGAAGACCCTGCAGCAAAACCTTTTCTGGTATGCGGTCAGGTTTAGGCCTGCCTCAGGGAAGAGGACGTCCCTGCCATGCACAGTCCACCACAGGCACCGGTGGAGGTGCGACAGGCCTAAGGCCCAGCGGCAAGACCACCTTGCTGTAATTGAAATAAAGAAGAAGAAGGAGTGCAGTGAGCGGAGTGTGGTGGGTAGAGCAGCCATGCCAGAAGAGCATCCATGCCAGAAAGTTAAAATTAAGTTAAAGTATCCATGATTGTCACACACACACTAGGTGTGGCGAAATGATTCTCTGCATTTGACCCATCACCCTTGATCACCCCCTGGGAGGTGAGAGGAGCAGTGAGCAGCAGCGGTGGCCACGCCCGGGAATCATTTTTGGTGAGTTAACCCACAATTCCAACCCTTGATGCTGAGTGCCGAGCAGGGAGGTAATGGGTCCCATTTTTATAGTCTTTGGTATGACTCGCCGGGGGTCTGAACTCACGACCTACCGATCTCAGGGCGGACACTCCAATGATTGTCACACACACACTAGGTGTGGTGAAATTTGCCCTCTGCATTTGACCCATCCCCTTGTTCACTCCCTGGAAGGTGAGGAGAGCAGTGGGCAGCAGTGGTGGCCGCCCCCGGGATTCATAAACTTGAGAGTTCCAGGTACGCTCCCCGCCTCTTGCCATCCAAATCACTGCCGATCTGTCATTGGACAAGACACTTCAGCCTTGCCCCCAGCGCCACTCACACTGGTGAATGACTGATGGGTGGTGGTCGGAGGGGCCATAGGCGCAAATTGGCAGCCACGCTTCCGTCAGTCTACCCCAGGGCAGCTGACTCTTCTCACCCTGGACACAAACTATTCTCCCTTCTCCCCTCAGGCAGGAGACTACGGTCCATCCAGACCCACACCTCCCGCCACCTGAACAGTTTTTTCCCCTCGGCCATCAGGCACATGAACAATAACAAGATCTGATAGCTCAGTTACAGCTCATGTGATTCTATTCTGTGTTGTATGTGTTTTATGTTGCACGATTGCACCAAGTAAAATTCCTAGTTTGTGAACTCGTTCTCAAACATCCATCCATCCATCCATTTTCTACCGCTCATTCCCTTCGGGGTCGCGGGGCGCTGGAGCCTATCTCAGCTACAATCGGGCGGAAGGCGGGGGTACACCCTGGACAAGTCGCCACCTCATCGCAGGGCCAACACAGATAGACAGACAACATTCACACTCACATTCACACACTAGGGCCAATTTAGTGTTGCCAATCAACCTATCTCCAGGTGCATGTCTTTGGAGGTGGGAGGAAGCCGGAGTACCCGGAGGGAACCCACACAGTCACGGGGAGGACATGCAAACTCCACACAGAAAGATCGAACTCAGGACTACTCAGGACCTTCGTATTGTGAGGCAGATGCACTAACCCCTCTTCGACCGTGTTCTCAAACAATGGCAATAAAAACTATTCTGATTCTGATTCTGATTCTGTGGCTACAAGTGTAGCTTACCACCACGTAAACTTTTTTCTGTGTCCCCTTTGTAACTTAGTTTAGCACAATTCGTTAAACAACTTTTGGTCTTTCGTGTGGTTTCGCACTTCTCTTTCATGTTTTGGTCTCAACTTCTGTTATAGCAAGCATTGGTTACGGCTTGTTGGAAAATTGCCAACCGTACCAAGGTTAGTAGCGAAGTTGGGACTAGGCCGCGTTAGCTGCGGCCACTGGTTGCTATGTAGCCAAGGCTAACGCTGCCTCGTCAACCAGAGTCGACACAGAAACGTTACGGGAAAGTACACCTGACACGTGGAGCTAGCTGGTCGCTATGTAGCCGGGGCTAATGCGCCCTCGTCAACCAGAGTCAACACAAAAACGTTACGGGAAAGTACACCGGACAGGTGCAGCTAGATGATCATTAAGTAGCCGTGGCTAATGCGGCCTCGTCAACCAGAGTCGACACAGAAACGTTACGGGAAAGTACACTGGTAACGTGCAGCTAGCTGGTCGCTATGAAGCCGGGGATAACGCGGCATCGTCAACCACAGTCAACACAGAAACGTTACAGGAAAGTACACCAGACACGTGCAGCTACTTGGTCGCTATGTAGCCGTGGCTAACGCGGCCTTGTCAACCAGAGTCGACACAGAAACGTTATGTGAAGGTACACCGGACACGTGCAGGTAGCTGGTTGCTATGTAGCCGCAGCTAACGCGGCCTCGTCAACCCAGAGTTGACACAGAAACGTTACGGAAAAGTACACCGGACACGTGCAGCTAGCTGGTCCCTATGTAGCAGCAGCGAAAGCCTAGTGTATACTCTCGTGTCACGTAAATTGCGTAAGCGACTGTCTTGGCCGCTCCCCCTGCGTACCATCCCGCCAAACTGCTAAAAAAGCATGATTTTATAGTCAGTAAAACATGATCATTCAAATGAATCCTGAACAGCTAATCTTTTTCCAGGACATCCAGCAGGTTCTCTCATCAGCTTCCAGTGGCCTCGACATAATAAAGAGCCTTGATAAAAGTGTCCTCATCACCAGAAAAGAAAGAATTTCATTGACCCAAATCTTGGTACCTTTCCTAATGGAGCGATACGGAAAGAAGTATGTCAAATATATTTTGTTCATCTGTAATCTTAACCTAAACATGTCTCAGGTTTCCTGCTGATGCTCACAAATGTCCATCTGGACTAGAAATATGCAAAAAAGGAAGAATACACAGCTTGAACCATGAAATTGTGTTTGACATGATTCTCTTATTTATTTGGTCTATTTCCTGTCTTCACAGTCCGACCACAAGCACAAAGGAGGCGGTGGCACTTTCATCGGTGCAGACCTGTCTGAATGATTGGTCTGACAGTGGCCGTGTCAGTTTATTTTTCCTCGCTCACACATAAATGGATGCTGACTTCAAACACTTTTTCTCAGGGGTACAAATGCTAGACAGAGCTACTAATGAATGTCAGAAAGAGGCTGAGGCGTGGATCCCGTGAGCAAGTGCCAGAAGACAGCTAACCAAAAAGGGCGTACATACCAGCTACCTTTTGTTCCTAAAGTCATTGGCTCAATTCCAATCCGACGGCACACAGACTCACTGACTTCGAGGCGTGTTCAAGGGAAGTGTGTGAGGGCTGTTCCATTGTCAGAGAATCAAATCAGTGCATCCGCCAAGATACCCTTTTTGCTCCCTTACCTAGGTCTGCATCGATGCTGACTTAGCGTAAGGGTTTTACCCACAGTTCATAGTGTAGTGAAGTCAAATACAGGGGATGCCATTAGTGTTGAAAAGAAAGAAAGTAAACAAATGCAGTCAGAGAGAAAGTCCTGCACTTGGCCAAAAAGGACAGAAAGCTGCCTTCATTTGTTGATAAGATGACACCGGGTAAGTTCAAACCAACTACAAAACCCAAAACCAGTGAAGTTGGTACGTTGTGTAATTCGTAAATAAAAACAGAATACAATGATTTGCAAATCCTTTTCAACTTATATTCAATTGAATAGACTGCAAAGACAAGATACTTAATGTTCAAACTGAGAAACTAGTTTTTTTTTGTGTGCAAATAATCATTAACTTAGAATTTAATGGCAGCAACACATTGCAAAAATGTTGTCACAGGGGCATTTTTACCACTGTGTTACATGGTCTTTCTTTTTAACAACACTCAGTAAACGTTTGGGAACTGAGGAGACCAATTTTTGAAGCTTTCCAGGTGGAATTCTTTCCCATTCTTGCTTGATGTACAGCTTAAGTTGTTCAACAGTCCGGGGGTCTCCGTTGTGGTATTTTGGGCTTTATATTGCGCCACACACTTTCAATGGGAGACAGGTCTTGGCTACAGGCAGGCCAGTCTAGTATCCGCACTCTTTAACTATGAAGCCACGCTGTTGTAACGCCTGGCTTGGCATTGTTTTGCTGAAATAAGCAGGGGCGTCCATGACAACATTGCTTGAATGGCAACATATTTTGCTCCAAAACCTGTATGTACCTTTCAGCATTAATGGTGGCTTCACAGATGTGTAAGTTGCCCATGCTTTGGGCACTAATACATCCCCATACCATCACAGATGCTGGCTGTTGAACTTTGTGCCTATAAGAGTCCGGATGGTTCTTTTCCTCTTTGTTTTGGAGGACACGACGTCCACAGTTTCCAAAAACAATTTGGAAATGTGGACTCGTTAGACCGTAGAACACTTTTCCACATTGCATCAGTCCATCTTAGATGAGCTGGGGCCCAGCGAAGCCAACTGCGTTTCTGGGTGTTGTTGATAAATGGCTTTCGCTTTGCATAGTAGAGTTTTAACTTGCACTTATATATGTAGCGACAAACTGTAGTTACTGACAGTGGTTTTCTGACGTGTTCTTGAGCCCATGTGGTGATATCCTTTACACACTGATGCCGCTTTTTGAGCTAATACTGTTAAGTATCTTGTCTTTGGAGTCCATTCAATTGAATATAGGTTGAAAAGGATTTGCAAATTATTGTATTCTGTTTTTATTTATGATTTACACAACGTTTTGGGTTTTGTACAACTTATTTTTTATATTGCAAGAACCCGTGTTTCCGTTTCTTTTGATCAGATTTGTATGTCAAGACTCAAATGGTATCTGTTAATTTACTATACAGTAATTATATTTGTCTGTTTTCGAGGTATCGAAAAGGTCTTACGTTATTAGGCAAGTCAAGCTTATATAGTCTATTTTCTTTTTTACAAACTAAAACCAAACCAAAGGGCTATTTGTAGCATCATAACAACATTCTCTTCTGAAAAACTCCCAAGAAAATCCTAGACCGGAAAAAAACGTTTAGAAAGGGTGAGGAACAGAGGAGGTATCCCTCAGTCTGGAGGGGCAAACATGCAATTGAAGTTGTGTGCAGACAAGAACACATCAATTGTTTGCAACGTGGAAAAAAACATAGGCGGGCTGGGCCTAATTCAGGGAAAGGGTGGAGAGCAGGCCATATGAATGGGAGTACTGGTGGACAGACTTGTAGGGTTAGGAGTAGAAGGATAGAGTTCTGCAGAAGTCTGTGAAGAATACAGAGTTCATTCTGGGATGAGTCTTTATTTTAAATACATTCAATGCCACCCACACCATATTGATACCCTGAATATTGCTGCCCTAAAGATGCCAAATGGGAACTTTCCCTTAGACTCTTGCTTGGTATGGTGCCACAGACGGTGTATAGAGTTGGCAAGAAGACTCTACGGCACACCAACGGAGAGTCCTGAGCTGCGTTTATACATTTGTGGTGAATTATAGCATGTGCCATTTTCTTATATGATTGTGAAGTATTGTTTGTATTGGTCACAGAATCCTGTAGACTAGAGGATTATTTTACTAAGGTGAAAAGTGCACATGTCCATCACAAGTGCTCCAGAGAGTGGTGGCCCTTGCCCCCAGGAAAATTGGAATCCTACAGTAATGTAGGTTTGGAGTTTAGGAGGAAGTGTAAAGACATTAGCAACATCTGGCAGGAAGCCCTCACAAGTAGGAGTAGAGAATAGGGGTCGGAGGTTATCTAAGGACATATTTAAGAACATACTTAAGGACATATTTAAGGACATATTTAAAGGCCTACTGAAATGAATTTTTTTTATTTAAACGGGGGTAGCAGATCCATTCTATGTGTCATACTTGATCATTTTGCGATATTGCCATATTTTTGCTGAAAGGATTTAGTAGAGAACATCGACGATAAAGTTCGCAACTTTTGGTCGCTGATAAAAAAAGCCTTGCCTGTACCGGAAGTAGCGTGACGTCGCAGGTTGAAGGGCGCCTCACATTTCCCCATTGTTTACACCAGCAGCGAGAGCGATTCGGACCGAGAAAGCGACGATTACCCCATTAATTTGAGGGAGGATGAATGATTTGTGGATGAGGAACGTGAGAGTGAAAGACTAGAGTGCAGTGCAGGACGTATCTTTTTTCGCTCTGACCGTAACTTAGGTACAAGGGCTCATTGGATTCCACACTCTCTCCTTTTTCTATTGTGGATCACGGATTTGTATTTTAAACCACCTCGGATACTATATCCTCTTGAAAATGAGAGTCGAGAACGCGAAATGGACATTCACAGTGACTTTTATCTCCACGACAATACATCGGCGAAGCTCTTTAGCTACTGAGCTAACGTGATAGCATCGTGCTTAAATGCAGATAGAAACAAAAGAAATAACCCCCTGACTGGAAGGATAGACAGCAGATCAACAATTCTACTATCAGGAGACACCGAACCAAACCCTGGACCTGTAACTACACGGTTAATGCTGTGCCGCCTGTCGAAGCCTAGCAATGCTGTTGCTAACGACGCCATTGAAGCTAACTTAGCTACGGGACCTCGTCAGAGCTATGATAAAAACATTAGCTCTCCACCTACGCCAGCCCTCATCTGATCATCAACACCCGTGCTCACCTGCGTTCCAGCGATCGACGGAGCGACGAAGGACTTCACCCGATCATCGATGCGGTCGGCGGCTAGCGTTGGATAGCGCGTCTGCTGTCCTCAAAGTCCTCCTGGTTGTGTTGCTGCAGCCACCCGCTAATACACCGATCCCACCTACAGCTTTCTTCTTTGCTGTCTTCATTGTTCATTAAACAAATTGCAAAAGATTCACCAACACAGATGTCCAGAATACTGGGGAATTTTGCGATGAAAACAAAGCCGTTTGTATTGGGATACAATGTGTCCGAATACTTCCGTTTCAACCATTGACGTCACGCGCAAACGTCATCATACATAGACGTTTTCAACCGGAAGTTTAGCGGGAAATTTTAAATTGCACTTTAAAGTTAACCCGGCCGTATTGGCATGTGTTGCAATGTTAAGATTTCATCATTGATATATAAACTATCAGACTGCGTGGTCAGTAGTAGTGGGTTTCAGTAGGCCTTTAAGGCCATATTTGAGGGCATATTCAAAAACATTTTTAGGACATATTTAAGGACAAATCTGAGGACATATTTAAGGACATATTTAAGGATATATTTAAGGACATATTTAAGGACATATCTAAGGACATATTTTAGGACATATCTGAAGTAATTTTTAAAGACATATCTAAGGACATATCTAAGGACATATTTAGGACATATTTGAGGACATTTTTAAGGACATATTTTAGGGCATATTTGAGGATATTTTTAAGGACATAGTTAAGGGCATATTTAAGAACATATTTAGGACATATTTAAGGACATATTTGAGGACATATATAAGGACATATTGTAGGACTTATTTGAGGACATTAAAGACATATTTTAGGGCATATTCAAGAAAACATTTTAGGACATATTTAAGGACATACAGTATCTAAGAACATATTTGTCATGTCTGTTCATGTTTTTGTTTTGGCCATGTGTTTGTTTTTTGGACTCTTTTTAGTTCCTGGTTGCACTTCCTTGTTTTGTTTGTTTCCATAGCAACTCATTAGTTTTCACCTGTCTTGTCACGCACCTGTTTCACGTTTTGAGTCACGCACCTGTTTTCACTGATCATGTCACTATTTAAATCTGTCTGTTTCTGTTGTTCGTGCTGGCGACCTCGCACTTTTTCATCCCTCTACTTCATGTCATGTTCACAGTTCCTTGTCAAGTAAGTTTTGTTTATTAATGCCACAGTTAGTGTTTTTGTTTCATTGTTCATAGTTTCTGCCCTTGTGCAAGTTTTATTTTCATAGCCGAGTTTTTGTACTTCCGCCATTATGTGCGCCTTTTGTTTATTCTTTTTTTCGAGTGTTAATATTAAATCATGCTTCTTAATTCACGTCTTGCCCGTGCCAATTTTCCGTTGCCTTCCGGAGAAACAAAACCCAAGAACCAAGTCGTGACAGTAGGTCGCCAGCATAAGAGTTTCTCCGCAAGAAAGTTGGACAGTTTTGACGAGGCAGCGTGGGAGGTCCTCCGCGCGATGGAGGAAGAGACGCTGCGTTATTCCTCCGGGAAGCGCAGAGACCTGATGTGGGGCCCAAATGGAAATCTGGTGCCATTGAGCTCCATTTGGTCCGAGGACGGCGCTGCGTCACCGCAGTCCCGGAAGCACCAGACCAAGGACATCAGGGAAGGCGAGCGGACAGCATGCGGCGCTGCCGCAGGCTCCTCCCACTCCGGGCGGAAGCAGGTTGCTGCCAGCTCCGCAGCTCCAAAATGACGTTTCAGACCAGGATTTTTTTTCAACTCTTTTACTTTTGATCACCCGCCTCCAACAAAAGACTCAAAGAACAAGATAAAACACTACCAAAACATGATCTTGAACATCAGGTCTAGTCAGTCACAGTCACCCAGATTTCATGCCCCGCCCCCCAAGACTCAAACCCCGCCCCCGTCACAAAATTTTTCTTTTTGTCCACCCACTCAACCCCAGGTGGGGGATAAGGAAATACTTTTGGGACAATTTAAAGGGGAAGATTCTGCCCCCCTCCAGACCTCCCTCCACCCACCCCAAAAGACAGTTCCAGACCGCGGGGAGCGCTTCTGGGATCCGCTCCTTGAGGGGAGGGGCTAGGGCTGGGAACTGGTCAGGTGGGGTCGCTCTTCGTCATGCCATGCCACAGCCTCAAGCACGACCGCCACCACCAGTTCTTCGGTCTGCCAAGCCACAGCCTCCAGCTCGGCCACCACCACCTGTCTTTCATTACGCCAAGCCACAGCCTCCAGCACGACCACCACCACCTGTCTTTCGTCACCCCAAGCCACAGCCTCCAGCACGACCACCACCACCAGTCTTTCGGCCTGCTAAGCCGCAACCTCCGGTTCGGCACCACCACCGGTCTTTCGGCCTGCCAAGCCGCAACCCCCAGCTAGGCCACCTCCACCTGCTCCACGCCCTGCTCCAAGGCTTCCACCATGCCAAGCTTCACCACGCCCAAGCGCCACCAGTCGCAGCTCCACGCCAAGCGCCACCAGTCGCAACTCCACGCCGCCAAGTGCCGCCAGTAGTAGCACCACGCCAAGCTCCGTTACCTGCTCCACGCCGCCAAGTGCCGCCAGTCGCAGCTTCACGACGCCAAGTGCCGCCAGTCGCAGCTTTATGACGCCAAGTGCCGCCAGTCGCAGCTTCACGACGCCAAGTGCCGCCAGTCGCAGCTTCACGACGCCAAGTGCCGCCAGTCGCAGCTCCACGACGCCAAGTGCCGCCAGTCGCAGCTCCACGCCAAGACCAAGCGCCCCCACGCCAAGACCAAGCACCCCCACGCCAAGACCAAGCACCCCCACGCCAAGCACCCCCACACCAAGACCAAGCACCCCCAAGCCAAGACCAAGCACCCCCATGCCAAGACCAAGCACCCCCATGCCAAGACTCCCCAAGCCAAGACCAAGAACCGCCATGCAAGACCAAGACCCTCCAAGTGACCAAGACCCTCCAAGTGACCAAGACCAAGACCAACCACGCCAAGACCAAGACCCCCCACGCCAAGACCAAGACCCCCCACGCCAAGCCTCGCCGCCTGCCGCGCCACGCCAAGCTTCGCCGCCTGCCATGATGACGACGCGCCTGCCTCCTCGTCTGCCACGGAGGTGGCCACTGCCTGGTCGTCCGCCACGCCAAGTGCGCCCACCTCATCGTCGACCACACATGTGGCCCTTCCCGAGTCGCCCACCTCCACTCGCCGCCGCCACATGACTATGCCTCGGTGGATTCGGGGCCACTTAGCCTGGCGACCCACCGCCATGTCCCCCTCCCACCCTCCCATGACTCTTGATCCTGTTTTTTGTTTTTTGGACATCTGGGATCTGTCCGTAAGGGGGGGTTCTGTCATGTCTGTTCATGTTTTTGTTTTGGCCATGTGTTTGTTTTTTGGACTCTTTTTAGTTCCTGGTTGCACTTCCTTGTTTTGTTCGTTTCCATAGCAACTCATTAGTTTTCACCTGTCTTGTCACGCACCTGTTTCACGTTTTGAGTCACGCACCTGTTTTCACTGATCATGTCACTATTTAAATCTGTCTGTTTCTGTTGTTCGTGCTGGCGACCTCACACTTTTTCATCCCTCTACTTCATGTCATCTTCACAGTTCCTTGTCAAGTAAGTTTTGTTTATTAATGCCACAGTTAGTGTTTTTGTTTCATTGTTCATAGTTTCTGCCCTTGTGCAAGTTTTATTTTCATAGCCAAGTTTTTGTACTTCCGCCATTGTGCGCACCTTTTGTTTATTCTTTTTTTTTAGTGTTAATATTAAATCATGTTTCTTAATTCACGTCTTGCCCGTGCCAATTTTCCGTTGCCTTCCGGAGAAACAAAACCGAAGAACCAAGTCGTGACAATATTTAAGGAAATATTTTCGGACATATTTAAGGACATATTTTAGGACATATCTAAGGACATAATTAAGGACATATTTGAGGACATATTTAAGGACTATTGTAGGACTTATTTGAGGACATATTTTATAACATTTTTAGGACATATTTAAGGACATATTAAGGGCTATTTAAGGTCATATTTGAGGACATATTTATGGACATATTTTAGGGCATATTCAAAAACATTTTTAGGACATATTTAAGGACATATCTAAGGACATATTTTAGGACATATTTAAGGACATATTTTAGGACATATCTAAGGACATATTTTAGGACATATCTGAAGAAATTTTTAAGGACATATTTGAGGACATTTTTAAGGACATATCTAAGGACATATTTGAGGATATTTTTAAGGACATATTTAAGGTCATATTTGAGGACATATTTAAGAACACATTTAAGGACATATTTAAGGATATATCTAAGGACATATCTAAGGACATAATTGAGGACATATTTAAGGACTATTGTAGGACTTATTTGAGGACATATTTAAAGACATATTTTAGGGCATATTTTAGAACATTTTTTAGGACATATTTAAGGACATATTATGGACTATTTAAGGTCATATTTGAGGACATATTTATGGACATATTTTAGGGCATATTCAAAAACATTTTTAGGACATATTTAAGGACATATCTAAGGACATATTTAAGGACATATCTAAGGACATTTTTAAGGACATATTTAAGGATATTTTTAAGGACACATTTAAGGTAATATTTGAGGACATATTTAAGGACATATTTAAGGATATATCTAAGGACATAATTGAGGACACATTTAAGGCCTATTGTAGGACTTATTTGAGGACATATTTAAAGACATATTTTAGGGCATATTTTAGAACTTTTTTAGGACATATTTAAGGACATATTAAGGACTATTTAAGGTCATATTTGAGGACATATTTATGGACATATTTTAGGGCATATTCAAAAACATTTTTAGGACATATTTTAGGACATATTTAAGGACATATCTAAGGACATATTTTAGGACATATCTGAAGAAATTTTTAAGGACATATTTGAGGACATATCTAAGTATATATTTGAGGATATTTTTAAGGACATATTTAAGGTCATATTTGAGGACATATTTAAGGACATATTTAAGGATATATCTAAGGACATATCTAAGGACATAATTGAGGACATATTTAAGGACTATTGTAGGACTTATTTGAGGACATATTTAAAGACATATTTTAGGGCATATTTTAGAACATTTTTTAGGACATATTTAAGGACATATTAAGGACTATTTAAGGTCATATTTGAGGACATATTTATGGACGTATTTTAGGGCATATTCAAAAACATTTTTAGGACATATTTAAGGACAAATCTGAGGACATATTTAAGGACATATCTAAGGACATATTTTAGGACATATCTGAAGAAATTTTTAAGGACATATTTGAGGATATTTTTAAGGACATATTTAAGGACTTATCTAAGGACATATTTGAGGATATTTTGAAGGACATATTTAAGGTCATATTTGAGGACATATTTAAGGACATATTTAAGGATATATCTAAGGACATATTTAAGGACATATCTAAGAACATATTTAAGGACACATTTCAGGACATATTATAACACATTTCAGGACATATTAAAAACCATTTGAGAACACATTAAAACCATGACAAGATGTTAATCCGGGGTTCCCAGAGAAGTGGGGTGACGTCATATCGCCAGTAGATGAAATGCTTATTGTCACATGGTGAGTTGATCAAAACAATAACTGACCCATCTTGGACTTCAGCGCATGTGCGGACGCGCTCATGTCCCAGGAGGCGGGGGTGCGCCTCCCCCTCGCCGCTGCCGCCAATGGTACACTCCGTGGCGGATGAGTGCAGCTGAGTGGCGGGCGGCCGGCGGACAGTCTTCTGTCTTCTCCGCTCCTCCGCAGCATCTCCGCACGCCGGCGAAACCTTTGCTCGCCATGAGACCCACTTTGGCCGGACTCGTCAAGATGAGCACCATTTGTCGGATGCTACTGGCCACGTGTTTGGGATCCTTTCTTCTCGTCGTCTTTTATTTCCAAAGTATGTTCCAACCAGCCTCAGGTAGGACCGCTCTTTTTCTTTTTCTTTTTAGTGTTGTTGTTATAATTATAATTGATATTATTATTACTATTGTCAGTCAACACTTCATCCTGACGTGTTGACACTGAAGTGCGCACTGATTGTGTTCATTCAAAGATGTGACAAAGACCTGACACGAGCAGGGCGGCGATACTGCTCCTTTTCTATCGATCCCATACACCGGAGTAGTATAAATATCAACATCAGTAATGATATCGACACTTTTGTTACTTAACGTTTTGCAACACCATTGGATGCCTTTACATTTGCATGTATATGTATTTATGTATATATGTGTATATATGTATGTTTATATGTGTATATATATATTTGTATATGTGTATATATGTATACGTATATATGTATGTATGTACAGTATGTATGTATGAATGTATGTGTATATATGTATGTATATATAAATGTATGTGTATATATATATATATATATATATATATATATATATATATATATATATATATATATATATATATATATATATATATATATATATATATATATATATATATATATATATATATATATATGTTTATATGTATATATGCGTGTATATATGTATATATATTTCTATATGTATGTATGTACAGTATGTATGTATGAATGTAGGTGTATATATGTGTGTGTAATACATATATATATATATATATATATATATATATATATATATATATATATATATATCACATGTATACATATACTGTATATACACATATATACATATAAACTTATTTATATAGACATATACACACACATATATACACTTACATTCATACATACATACTGTACATACATACATATATAAATATATATATGTGTGTGTGTATATATGTGTGTATATATATATATATATATATTAGAGATGTCCAATAATATCGGCCTGCCGATAAATGCTTTAAAATGTAATATCGGAAATTATCGGTATCGTTTTTTTTATTATCGGTATCGTTTTTTTTTTGTTTGTTTGTTGTTGTTTTTTAAAATTAAATCAACATAAAAAACACAAGATACACTTACAATTAGTGCACCAACCCAAAAAACCTCCCTCCCCCTCCACTCATTCACACAAAAGGGTTGTTTCCTTCTGTTTTCCTTCTGTTATTAATATTCTGGTTCCTACATTATATATCAATATATATGGGACTGCGTGGCGAAGTTGGTAGAGTGGCCGTGCCAACAATCGGAGGGTTGCTGGTTACTGGGGTTCAATCCCCACCTTCTGCCATCCTAGTCACGTCCGTTGTGTCCTTGGGCAAGACACTTCACCCTTGCTCCTGATGGGTGTTGGTAGCGCCTTGCATGGCAGCTCCCTCCATCAGTGTGTGAATGTGTGTGTGAATGGGTGAATGTGGAAATACTGTGAAAGCGCTTTGAGTACCTTGAAGGTAGAAAAGCGCTATACAAGTCTAACCCGATTATCATTTATTTATTATATATATACAGTCTGCAAGGGATACAGTCCGTAAGCACACATGATTGTGTGATAGTACTAACCTTTAACAGTTAATTTACGTATAGCTCGGTTGGTAGAGCGGCCGTGCCAGCAACTTGAGGGTTGCAGGTTCGATCCCCGCTTCCGCCATCCTAGTCACTGCCGTCGTGTCCTTTGGCAAGACACTTCACCCACCTGCTCCCAGTGCCACCCACACTGGTTTAAATGTAACTTAGATATTGGGTTTCGCAATGTAAAGTGCTTTGAGTCACTTGAGAAAAAGCGCTATATAAATGTAATTCACTTCACTTCACTACTCATTTTCATTAATTACTAGTTTCTATGTAACTGTTTTTATATGGTTTTACTTTCTTTTTTATTCAAGAAAATGTTTTTAATTTATTTATCTTTTTTTATTAATTTTTTAAAAAATTACCTTGTCTTCACCATACCTGGTTGTCCAAATTAGGCATAATAATGTGTTAATTCCACGACTGTATATATCTGTATCGGTTGATATCGGTATCGGTAATTAAGAGTTGGACAATATCGGAATATCAGATATCGGCAAAAAGCCATTATCGGACATCCCTAATAAATATATATATATATATATATATATATATATATATATATATATATATATATATATATAAATACAGTATATATATATATATATATATATATATATATATATATATATATATATATATATATATATATATATATATATAAAGGGTTGCAACAACTAATCGATTAAAATCGATTATAAAAATAGTTGGCGATTAATTTAGTCATCGATTCGTTGGATCTATGCTATGCGCATGCGCTGAGGCTATGTTTTTTTGTTTTTTTTTTACCTTTATTTATAAACTGCAACATTTACAAACAGCTGAGAAACCATAATCCAAATAATAGGGGTGTAACGGTACGTGTATTTGTATCGAACCGTTTCGGTACGGGGGTTTCGGTTCGGTGCGGAAGTGTACCGAACGAGTTTCCACACGGACATATTAAGTAGCGTAACGCACGTTGTGTAAACAGTACTCAAAATGCCGGACATTTGAGGCATTTAAGAAACTCCCCCCGGACAGCTCCGCAAAAGAGGACATGTCCGGTGAAAAGACGACGTATGGTGACGTAGCAAGTTAGCTGCTAGCATGCTAGCGGCGATCGGTTTCATCCTAGCAGCGACCGGGCTAGGATAGACTGACCATACGTCCTCTTTTCACCGGACATGTCCTCTTTTGCGGGGCTGTCCGGGCGGAGTTTCTTAAATGCCTCAAATGTCCGGCGTTTTGAGTTAGGGTTGCGTGTATTTTCAATGTACGTTCAGGGTTAAGAAGGGGTTAAAAACAAAACAAATTGTGCGTGCAGCAGCATAGGTGAGGGAGGGGCAGAGACAGAGAGAGCGAGAGAGTTATGATAAACGCGCATGCGTCGCCAGGCTCTGCTTTTTATCCATAGATTTATCAGATTTAATTTTTTATTATCTATAGCAGGGGTGTCAAAAGTGTGCATTTTTGTAACATTTTCCTTGTTTTATTTGGCAAGTTGAAAGAACATGGTGCCAGTATGCTTTTTTCTTCTTCAATAAAATACTGGAAAGGATAGAAATGTAGTTTGTCTCTTTTATTCGATTATTAATCGAAGTAATAATCGACAGATTAATCGATGATCAAATTAATCGTTAGTTGCAGCCCTAGTGTATATAAATGTATATATGTGTAAATATATGTATATATTTATATATGTGTATGTACAGTATGTGTATATATGTGTGTGTATATGTTTATATGTGAATTATATTCATATAGCGCTTTTCTCTAGTGACTCAAAGCGCTTTTACATAGTGAAACCCAATATCTAAGTTACATTGAAACCAGTATGAGTGGCACTGGGAGCAGGTGGGTAAAGTGTCTTGCCCAAGGACACAACGGCAGTGATTAGGATGGCGGAAGCAGGGATCGAACCTGGAACCCTCAAGTTGCTGGCACGGCCACTCTACCAACCGAGCTATACCGCCCCATATATATGTATGTATATATATATATATATATATATATATATATATATATATATATATATATATATATATATATATATATATATATATATATATATATATATATATATATATATGCTGTGTATATACATATATATATACTGTATATATATACCGGTACACACATATATATATATATATATAAATACACATATATTCATATATATATATATGTGTATATATATATGTGTATATATATATGTGTATGTATGTCTGTATACATATATATATATATATATATATATATATATATATATATGTGTGTGTGTGTGTGTGTATATATATATATATGTGTATATGTATATATATATACTAGGGCTGCAACTAACGATTAATGTGATAATCGATTAATCTGTCGATTATTACTTCGATTAATCGATTAATAATCGGATAAAAGATACAAACTACATTTCTATTATATACAGTATTTTATTGAAAAAAAACAGCATACTGGCACTATACTTATTTTGATTATTGTTTCTCAGCTGTTTGTAAATGTTGCAGTTCATAAGTAAAGGTTTATTAAAAAAAAAAAAAAGAACTGCGCATGCGCATAGCATAGATCCAACGAATCGATGACTAAATTAATCGGCAACTATTTTAATAATCGATTTTAATCGATTAGTTGTTGCAGCCCTAGTATATACATGTATGTATGTATGTATGTATATATATATATGTATATGTATACATATGTGTGTGTGTGTGTGTGTGTGTTACAGTTTTGCATAGCTTCAAATATTGCGGCTTCACTACACAATGTTTTTGTGGTATTTATAAAAAAATAATGCATATTCAACAATGTTTTGGTGCTTTCAAACATAGAAATGACTAAATAAAATAAAAAAATATAAATACTTCAGTATTATTGGCTACAAGACGAGACCAAACCCATCGAAGCGCACTGTTCAGTATCGTGGCCACTGATTGGCTCAGCCTCAGACAGCATGACTATACTGGAATGAAGAGTGTTGTTTTGTGTCTATATGGCTCTCATAATGTTCAGAAAACACATTGATCATGTAAATACATGTACTTAAAAGGAAGTAAAACGGGTTTTCATGCTCTGGCTGTGAAAATATTGGATTGATAGTCAATGATTCTTGTGTTGTGGAAATTCATTTATGTGGAAGTAATAAAGGAGAGATTCTTGTGTTGGGAAATATGGATATGCCATAATTGGCTTGTGTTATGTGAGGAGTCTGAATGTGCTCCCTGGACACGTTTTAGGATCCATGCTCGGCTGTATTGTGTCGGACTCGCACTGTCTCTGCCAAAAACACGCTCACGCTGATGAGAAGCAATGAAATATTGTCAGGAGTGAGACCTCGCCTCTCTTCTGGGAACACATTTTACATCATACCTTTTTCATTTTGCTGCTCTTTTGTGTGCCGTCCGACTCGGCTCCAAATGGCCATTGCATCATCTTACACACACACACACACACACACACACACACACACACACACACACACACACACACACACACACACACACACACACACACACACACACACACACACACACATTTATACACACACACACTCACCCATGTATACATACACACGCACACACTCACACATTTATACATTCACACTCACACACACACACGTATACGTGCACACACCTTCATACACACATGGACACAGACAGACACACACACACACACACACACACACACACACACACACACACACACGCACACACATTAATATACACACACACTCACACATTTATACATTCACACTCACACACACACACACACACATGTATAAATGCACACACCTTCATACACACATGGACACAGACAACACAGACAGACACACGCACACAAACACACATTAATTCACACACACACCTACACACACTCACACAGAAACATTCATAGACACAGACACACACACACTCACACATTTATAATACGCCCACACACATTCATACACACACATTCATTCATACACACACACTCACACACTTATATGCACACACACTTTTACAGTATACACACGCACACACATTCACCAATTTATACACACACATTCATACACACAGACACACGCACACACACATTAATGCACACACACACTTACACACAGACATATTCATAGACACACACACACAGACACACACATACACACACATTTATACATTCACCCACACACATTCATACACACATAGACACAGACAACACAGACACTCGCATAGACACACACAAACACACACATACACACAGACACTTTCATAGACACACACACACAGACACACACACAGACACGCTCACACAGACACATTCATAGACACACAGACACTCACACACACACACACACACACACACACACACACACACACACACACGCACACACACACACACGCGCACACACACACAGACACATTCATAGATACACACACACAGACACACACACACACGCACACACACACGCGCACACACTCACAGACACATTCATAGATACACACACACAGACACACACACACACACACACACACACACATACACACAGACACATTCATAGATACACACACACACACACATTTATACATTCACCCACACACATTCATAGACACAGACAACACAGACACTCGCACAGACACACACAAACACACACATACACACAGACACTTTCATAGACACACACACACAGACACACTCACACAGACACATTCATAGACACTCACACACACACACACACACGCACACATACACACAGACACATTCATAGATACACACACACACACACACAGACACACACACACACATACACACAGACACATTCATAGATACACACACAGACAAAAACACACACACACAGTCACACACACAAACACATCCAAGGGATACCTTAGTGCCAGCACCATCGTTACAGTTTCAGATGAAGTCCCTGGCAGCGTCTCCATGGTTACGGCATGTTTAGGGGGGCTGGGAATAATGTCAACTCTCACCTCTCTCCCAGGACTCGCTGAGGTCGTGACCTCTCGCGCAAGAAAGTTTAGCGTGCCACACACTCACAAAATATTAGACTTGTAGTGTATTCTTTTTTCACTAACACTTTATGGCAGGGGTCTCAAACTCAATTTACCTGGGGGCCACTGGATGCAGAAACTGGGTGAGGCTGGGCCGCAAGAAAAGATTTCTTAAAAAAAATCTAACATGCACTTTTTAATGAATTCACCTCCTTTGAATGGCTTTCCCGCCCTAGCAACCATCTCACTCACCATGTAGCTAGCTTTGACTGCTGCATCGCTCTTTTCGCTTGCTTTCTTGACGAAATCTTGTTGCCTCAGTAGACTGGTTTTAAAATTTGCAACCCGGTTCACTCCCCTAGTATTTTGCATACTCCTCAGCATGTCTAGTTGTATAATGACGTTTCAAATTGTATTCCTTGTGCAACGCAACTTTCTCTGTATCAACTACAGAAAAGAGCTATAAGGATTATTCATAAAGTAGATTACTTAAAACACACTAACATATTATTTATTAATTCGGGTTTATTGAAACTACAGGAGCTAGTAAAGTTACAGACATTATGTGTCATGTTTAAGGCTAAAAGTAAAACATTACCAGCAAATTTACAAAAAATGTTTGTCATCACTTCTGAGAATGAAGAGCATAGAAGAAAAGGTCATTTCAAACATCAGTATTCAAGGACAACTTTAAAACAAATGTGTATATCAGTGGTGGGGGTTAAACTATGGAATTCTCTTTACAAGAGATAAAAGATTGTAAAAATATATTCCAATTGAAAAAATATATAAGGACAGAACAATGAGATCATATGGACAGCCATAACTGTTTACATTTTGCTTTATATTTATTATTTTACTTATTTTTTGCCTAGTTTTGTATTTGTTTTGTATCATCCTGTGAGGTGTATACTACTTATTTTGTTTTTTTTGTTCTTTTTGTACATCATGAAGTTTTGCACTTCTTGTGTTTTTTTGTTTGTTTTCGTTATATTTGGATGTAATTGTTTGTTTATATGATATCATTAAGTAAGACTACGTACTATGTTGAAGGGGGCAGAAAAATATAAGATTTTTCTTCATCCTGCTCCTTCTCAGGCATTGGTGTGTAAATGTATAATTTAAAAATTGAGGTATAATTGTCTATCGATCAAAGATGCACATCAATGAAGGAGATAAATAAAAATGAAATGAAATGAAATAAGACACGTCGGGGTGCCCCTGTGAAAGAAATATTGCATCAAAAATCGTCTCTGTCTGGAGCCAACGGGAGGAGGGTGGGGGGTGGAGTTTACAGTTACGGTAGCACAATTAGCCCCGAACGGGTTAACATCACCACGTCTGTATCAGCGCTGGGGTCCAGTGCACCACACTTTTGTATTGTCGCTCGCTCCTTCGGCGGAGTGCTCGTCTTCCCCGCCCGGACTGTTTACAACGGGGGCGGGAGCGAGCAGGCGGGCGAGGGAGGGAGGCAGGGAGGGAGGAAGGAAGAGCGTGTGTCATAGAAAAGCGGCAAAATGTTTCTCTGCTTGCATTACGCAAGTGACATCAATGCATACTTGCCAACCTTGAGACCTCCGAATTCGGGAGATGGGGGGGGTTGAGTTGGGCGGGGTTAGGGGTAGCGGGGGTGTTTTTGTAGCCCGGAAGAGTTAGGGCTGCAAAGGATTCTGGGTATTTGTTCTGTTGTGTTTATGTTGTGTTTAGGTGCGGATGTTCTCCCGAAATGTGTTTGTCATTCTTGTTTGGTGTGGGTTCACAGTGTGGCGCATATTTGTAACAGTGTTAAAATATAAATAAAATAAAATATGACCACCCTCAGTGTGAAATGTATGGCTGTTCCTCAAGTATGTCTTGCAATAACCTGCGTGTGTCTCTAGAAGCCTCATACAACATGTGTCTGGGCTGGCACGCTGTTAGTATGGAGAAAAAGATGATGCGGTGACAGATTCTAGAGGACACTGATGACAGTGCCATCACGGCACGCCCTCGATATTGTCGAGAGCCTCATACCACAACGTGATTGGTAGATTTCTTCAGCTCCGCACACAACGCTGTCAAGCGCCATTCATTTAAAACTCGCGGGCCGCACTAACATTAAACTTTCATATTAAGGTGGGGGCCGCAAAATAACGTCTCCCGGGCCACAATTGGCCCGCGGGCCGCGTGTTTGAGACCCCTGCTTTATGGAGTCTGTCTAAATCATATGGCATTTATATCACATGTACATTATGCTTTATATCTCATCTACATTATATCTACATTATGCTTTATATCTCATCTACATTATATCTCCATTGTTTTATATCTCATCTACATTATATCTACATTGTTTTATATATGATCTACATTATATCTACATTATGCTTTATATCTCATCTACATTATATCTACATTATGCTTTATATCTCATCTACATTATATCTACATTATGCTTTATATCTCATCTACATTATATCTACATTATGCTTTATATTTCATCTACATTATATCTACATTATGCTTTATATCTCATCTACATTATATCTACATTATGCTTTATATCTCATCTACATTATATCTACATTATGCTTTATATCTCATCTACATTATATCTACATTATGCTTTATATCTCTAAAGACAGTCATGGTCCAGTCTAAAGAAAGTCGTGGGCCGGTCTAAAGACAGTCATGGGCCGGTCTAAAGACAGTCATGGTCCAGTCTAAAGAAAGTCATGGGCCGGTCTAAAGACAGTCATGGGCCGGTCTAAAGACAGTCATGGTCCAGTCTAAAGAAAGTCATGGGCCGGTCTAAAGACAGTCATGTCGTTCATGGGCCAGGTTAAAGAAAGTCATGGGCCGGCCTAAAGACAGTCAGGGTCTAAAGACAGTCATGGTACAGTCTAAAGAAAGTCATGGGTCGGTCTAAAGACAGTCATGGGCCGGACTAAAGACAGTCATGGTCCAGTCTAAAGAAAGTCATGGGCCGGTCTAAAGACAGTCATGTCGTTCATGGGCCAGGTTAAAGAAAGTCATGGGCCGGCCTAAAGACAGTCAGGGTCTAAAGACAGTCATGGTACAGTCTAAAGAAAGTCATGGGTCGGTCTAAAGACAGTCATGGGCCGGACTAAAGACAGTCATGGTCCAGTCTAAAGAAAGTCATGGGTCGGTCTAAAGGACAGTCATGGGCCGGTCTAAAGACAGTCATGGTCCAGTCTAAAGAAAGTCATGGGTCGGTCTAAAGACAGTCATGGGCCGGACTAAAGACAGTCATGGTCCAGTCTAAAGAAAGTCATGGGTCGGTCTAAAGACAGTCATGGGCCGGACTAAAGACAGTCATGGTCCAGTCTAAAGAAAGTCATGGGTCGGTCTAAAGGACAGTCATGGGCCGGTCTAAAGACAGTCATGGTCCAGTCTAAAGAAAGTCATGGGCCGGTCTAAAGACAGTCATGGTCCAGTCTAAAGACAGTCATGGTCCAGTCTAAAGACAGTCATGGGTCGGTCTAAAGACAGTCATGGGCCGGTCTAAAGACAGTCATGGTCCAGTCTAAAGAAAGTCATGGGTCGGTCTAAAGACAGTCATGTCGTTCATGGGCCAGGTTAAAGAAAGTCATGGGCCGGCCTAAAGACAGTCAGGGTCTAAAGACAGTCATGGTACAGTCTAAAGAAAGTCATGGGCTGGTCTAAAGACAGTCATGGGCCGGTCCAAAGACAGTCATGGTCCAGTCTAAAAACATTAGTGGGTCGGTCTAAAGACAGTCATGGTCCAGTCTAAAGACAGTCATGGTCTTATCCAAAGACAGTCATGGGTCGGTCTAAAGACAGTCGTGGTCTTATCCAAAGACAGTCATGGGTCGGTCTAAAGACAGTCGTGGTCTTATCCAAAGACAGCCATGGGTTGGTCTAAAGACAGTCGTGGTCCGGTCTAAACATATTTGAGTAGATATTTTAGGACATATTTAAGGACATTTTTTAAGGACATAATTAAGGACATATCTAAGGACATATCTAAGGACATATTCAAGGACATATTCAAGGACATATCTAAAGACATACTTAAGGACATATTTAAGGACATATTTTAAGACATATTTTAAGACATATCTAAGGACATATTTAAGGACATATCTAAGGACTTATTTAAGGACATATTTCAGGATGAATTTAAGGACATATCTAAAGACATATTTAAGGACAAAATTAAGGACATATTTAAAGGCATATTTAAGGACAAAATTAAGGACATATTTAAAGACATATTTAAGGACTTATTTAAGGACATATTTAAGAACACATCTAAGGACATATCTAAGGACATATCTAAGGACATATTTAAAGACATATTTAAGGACATATTTAAAGACATATCTAAGGACATATCTCAGGACATATCTAAGGACATATTTAAGTATTTTACATGTAGAAAAATAAATCATAATATGACAAAAATACAGTGTGTACACATATTTCAGTGTTCTATTCAAGAAATCCCCAGCTGTGTTCTGCTTTTTGAAGAACATTCTGATGAGACCAATCTGAATTAAAAGTCAAAGTGTTATATTTGCATGCACGTCCATCTCTTGTACCACATTGCTCTGCACGCACAACTTGGACTCAACGTTTCAGGGAGCCGAAGCTTGTTGCAAAACAAACAAAACACTGAAGGCATAGACGGGATTTGATGTGCTGATAAGCAGAAATGGACAATAAAATAGTCCTGTCACCTTTCAGAAGGCGCCGCTTTGTTAGTTTGGGTCGTGCAGCTTGTCAACTTTTGTCCTTTAAAGTCTGACTGCTCTCTCTTGCTCCTTTTTGTGGCTGCTGAGGAAGTTGTTTGCTTTTTCTTCTCAAATGCCTCTGGGATATTTCGGACTAAGTGTGTGTGTGTGTGTGTGTGTGTGTGTGTGTTTGTGTTTGTGCTGAGGCTGCAGAGTCTGTTGAGTCTCATGCCAGCGCACGGAGCGAGTGAGTCCGGCATGAGTTAGGGAACAAAGGATGAGAGAAAAGGATGAGAGTGTGGGAAAGAATGACATATTCCAGCGTGGAATTTCTACAAGAAACTCCAAATTCCTCACCTGGGTTGCTTGGTTGCAGCGTCGTCACCTGAGTGCGACGGCCGCACTGCTGCCAACACAACAGTCATCAGAACCTGACATCCAAGACGTAGAAACCCTACTTTAGCAGCGAAAAAGAGACAACGTTTGGATTTAATGATTGAATCCTTTTAGAGAACTTAACGATTTCGAGTAGCAGTATAGTGGAGAAGCTATTTTCCTCTATATTGAAGCTATTATCATATGTATCTGATTTGTGACACCAGAAGACTTCCAAATTTTGCAGATAAATAGATGTGATCAAAATAGTATCAATCTCACAGAGATTCCTGAGACATTTTCAGAGATATTGACGTGACGTAAAGGAGTAACCACAGATCCTTTCCCCGTCAACAACAATGCTAATCAAGCAGACTTTGTGAGAGTCAACAACGATTGCTTTGGGACAAATTATGATCCAGAACCTTATATTTTTGAGCCCGAATACAAAGAGGATGAGCAATACATTTTAGAAGTCGATGCTATGCTGATGCACTGATAGTTTATATATCAATGATGAAATCTTAACATTGCAAAACATGCCAATACGGCCGGGTTAGATTAGTAAAGTGCAATTTTAAATGTCCCGCAAAATATCCTGCTGAAAACGTCTCGGTATGATGACGTTTGCGCGTGACATCACGGATTGTAGCGGACATTTTGGGACAGCATTGTGGCCAGCTATTAAGTCGTCTGTTTTCATCGCAAAATTCCACAGTATTCTGGACATCTGTGTTGGTGAATCTTTTGCAAGTTGTTTAATAAACAATGGAGACAGCAAAGAAGAAAGCTGTAGGTGGGAAGCGGTGTATTAGCTGCCGGCTGCAGCAACACAAACACGTAGCCGGTGTTTCATTGTTGATTCATTGCTCCCGAAAGATGACAGTCAAGCTTTACCATTGGCCTGTGGAGAACTGGGACAACAGAGACTCTTACCAGGAGGACTTTGAGTTGGACACGCGGTACTGTGAGTACGCAGCTGCGGCTTCCAAACATTTGATCGCTTGCCCGTACGTGCGTGCCGCTATGTGCATGTCACTTACGTAACTTTGGGGACTTTGGGGAAATATATGTGCTGTATGAACTTTGCGGAGGTGAACGGTACTTTGGGTTGTGGGATTGAGTGTGTTGTGTGGGTGTTTGAGTTGTATTGGTGGGTTATATGGACGGGAGGGGGGAGGTGTTTGTTATGCGGGATTAATTTGTGGCATATTAAATATAAGCCTGGTTGTGTTGTGGCTAATAGAGTATATATATGTCTTGTGTTTATTTACTGTTTTAGTCATTCCCAGCTGAATATCAGGTCCCACCCGCCTCTCACAGCATCTTCCCTATCTGAATCGCTTCCACTGCCCTCTAATCCTTCACTCTCACTTTCCTCATCCACGAATCTTTCATCCTCGCTCAAATTAATGGGGAAATCGTCGCTTTCTCTGTCCGAATCGCTCTCGCTGCTGGTGGCCATGATTGTAAACAATGTGCAGATGTGAGGAGCTCCACAACCTGTGACGTCACGCGCATATCGTCTGCTACTTCCGGTACAGGCAAGGCTTTTTTTATCAGTGACCAAAAGTTTCGAACTTTATCGTCGATGTTCTCTACTAAATCCTTTCAGCAAAAATATGGCAATATCGCGAAATGATCAAGTATGACACATAGAATGGATCTGCTATCCCCGTTTAAATAAGAAAATCGCGTTTCAGGAGGCCTTTAATGACATATTTAAGGACATACCTAAGGACATATCTAAGGACATATTTAAGGATAATATCTAAGGACACATCTAAGGACATATTTAAGGAGGTGCTAAACATACAAAGTAACCATAATAAAACAAACCCTTACTGTAATATTTCCACTCTCGCTGGGATGCCGACCGACGGGACGCTCACATAATTCCGTTTGGATGAACATTCAATCGCAATCCTTAAAAAAAGGTTTAAAAAAAAAAATGTGTGAATGTGTGTGTGAATGGGTGAATGTGGAAATAGTGTCAAAGCGCTTTGAGTACCTTGAAGGTAGAAAAGCGCTATACAAGTGTAACCCATTTACCATTTATATTTATTCACCATTTAAGAATGCATAAAAAAAGCAAGGATTGTGAATGGTAAACACCACATCTCTTTACAATGTTTGCGTATTTCCAGTATGACTGACCTAATAATATGGTCAATAGCTAACATTTACACAATTACTGGAAATAACTGGGAAAATAGATGTTAAACAGTGTGCTGCAGCAGTATCTAACTAAAACATTTGACACAATCAAACATTATATCTTAATCAATAAATTGGTCTTCAACCGGGTAAGAAACTACTTAACCAACAGGAAGTAATACGTGAAACGAGATGAGAACACGTCAACAATGCTAAATATATCTTGTGGTGTACCCCAGGGATCAATACTGGGACCAACATTGTTCAATCTTTCAAAGTCTTTTGACACTCTCTACTTTCTTCGGCCTCGCGGTCACACTCCACGAAACTAAGCTGAGAAAATGAGTCAGCGACTTTGGGCGCTGGGTTCCCGTGAGTCAGCACACAGTATGGGAGCAGAATGTGAATCATAGATTCCCGGGCGCGGCAACCGCTGCTGCCCCACTGCTCCCCTCACATCCCAGGGGGTGATCAAGGGTGATGGGTCGAATGCAGAGGATAATTTCGCCACACCTAGTGTGTGTGTGACAACCATTGGTACTTTAATTTAAATAAAGCATAAGTGGCGTACCAACTCTTTGACCGTACGTACATGATGGTGTTACAGTAAGTTACTTCCGTTCAGACATTAAATAGAAAATGCTTTTTTTTATTGTAATCCAGATTAATCACACTTGTGAGTTGTAATGAATCACAGTAAATGACTTGCTGTTGACACAATGCCATTTTATTGCCAAGATATCATAAACGTACCTGTGGAGGGGGGGCGTGGTCTGCGGGCCTGCCGCAGAGCGTGGTGTGTAAGGACCGGCCTGTGAGGCAGGAAAAAAAATGCAGTAGTTTGGGCCCGAGGGCAGCCCGCCTCGGCCCGAACTACTGACATTTTTTCTCCTGCCTCACAGATCCCGGCTGCTGCTAATAAGCGTGGCAGGTAATTGGATGATCATCCCCAGCTGGGTAATCCAATCACCTGCCAGCTGTGCTTCGAGGCCGGTCCTTACACACCCCGCTCCGCGGCAGGCCTGCAGACCACGCCCCCCTCCACAGTACCTTTTTATTGAATACACGTCATTAATTGCATCACAACTTGGCAAGCGTTTTATTTTGAAGGGGAATTGAGCCCATGCCGTCTTTCGGGTAAAGGTGAAGGAGCTTGTGTGGACAAACAACAATGTGGGATTAATCTGCGTACAAACATGATTAATGCAATATTTTCTGTGATTAATCACACGAGTTAATGCCTTAAATTTGATAGCCCTCATTTTTCACTTTATTTTGAAATCAAGTCAGCAGTGTTCTTAGTTTCTTACCCTTTCGGACTTTGGGGCCCAACATTTCCACTACTGAATTAGTCATCTTACGTCATATTCAATAATTAAATCTTACCTACATAAAGTTTGGACAAATGACATGAAATCATGTTTTAATCACAAAGATGATTATTTGTTGAACACACAAACCTTAGGCTTAGGTCAGGCTGATTAGAAAATAAATACTAATATGCTACTAATAATAAATATGTTAATAATGAAACTACAGCTTCACCACTTTAGTCATAATTTTTGCGCTTAAGAAACTTCTCTATGACTTAAACTCTGTTTGTTTGATATTGATATTGAAACACAGCAGAGAAATAGATATGTTTGACAGCCCACCAATGACCCGCCTATGGTAAAGAAACAGTTTTGACGGGTGTTTGCATTTCTATTATGAGCCACGAATGTGCAGCAGTGAACCAAAACATGGCCGCAGATGTGCGACCCGCCCTGACCTCTGGCAAGTGTGTGGGACAGAAGTTGTGGTCAGGGTTATGGGCTCACGTCGCAAGGCCGCCAAAAGATGAGATGGACAAATGAATCTTTTCAGTGGAAGACATTTTCTCATAGCGGCTGTCAAGTGCTGACTGAATATTGACCTTGTCAGCACCTGTAGGAGCTGAGTCAGCGTTTAGAAGGCACCCTACCTGAATGACACACATGTATGCACACATTTATACATTTATACTCACAGTTATACATTTATACTCACATTTATACTCACACTTATACATTTATACTCACACTTATACATTTATACATTTATACTCACATTTATACATTTATACTCACACTTATACATTTATACTCACATTTATACATTTATACTCACACTTATACATTTATACATTTATACTCACATTTATACATTTATACTCACATTTATACATTTATACTCACACTTATACATTTATACATTTATACTCACATTTATACATTCATACTCACATTTATACATTTATACAAAGATTTACACATTTATACTCACATTTATACTCCCATTTATACATTTATACTCACATTTATACTCACATTTATACATTCATACTCACATTTATACATTTATACTCACATTTATACTCACATTTATACATTTATGCACACATTTACACATTTATACATTTATACTCACATTTATACATTTATACTCACATTTATACATTCATACTCACATTTATACATTTATACACACATTTATACATTCATACTCCCATTCATACATTTATGCTCCCATAAATACATGTATACTCCCATTTATACATTTATACTCACATTCATACATGTATACATTTATACTCACATTTATACATTTATACTCACATTTATGCACACATTTATACATTTAAACTCCCATTTATACATTTGTACTCCCATTTATACATTTATACTCCCATTCATACATTTATACTCCCATTCATAAATGTATACATTTATACTCCCATTTATACATTTATTAAGGCTGCAGCTAACGATTATTTTTCTATCGATTACTCTATAGATTATTTTTTCGATTAATCGGTTAATCTATAGATTATTTTTTCGATTAATCTATAGATTAT
The DNA here is from genome assembly GCF_033978785.1 of Entelurus aequoreus. Classification (NCBI taxonomy): domain Eukaryota; kingdom Metazoa; phylum Chordata; class Actinopteri; order Syngnathiformes; family Syngnathidae; genus Entelurus; species Entelurus aequoreus. The sequence continues at coordinate 52,822,644 of NC_084742.1, forward strand.
TTTTCCTTTTACCGATTATTTTTTTATTCAAAATGAAGATGAAAAAATTAATGTAGGCCAGTTTTTTCAAAAGGCATGGCTTTTATTTACAAAAAAAAAGAAGTATGGCCACTCAGTCAACATTGACAACAACATGACTAAATATTCTGTAACAATGTAAACATTTAAAACTTTTAACCTTTAACAAAATTACAAGTAGCTTATTTGCATTTTAATGTGCAAATATAAAAGTCAACATCCAGTGCAAATCTTAATATTCTGCAATAGTATAAGCATTTCAAAAGTAAAAGTATTGCTTATTTTGCTTTAAAATGTGCAAAAATAAAGATAAACATCCAATACAAAAAAGTGTAAAACGAAATATTCTGTAACAGTGTGAACATTTCAACAAAAGTGAAAGTATTGCTTATTTACTAAAATGTGCAAAAATAAAGATAAACATCCAATACAAAAAAGTGCCAATCTAAATATTCTGGAGCACTGTAAACATTAAGTATTGCTTTTAAAATGTGCAAAATAAACATCCAGTCCAACACAGTACACAATAACCAATTCTACTCATTCCAGTGAGTGACTAACAGTTGTAATGAAGAAAGGTTAGCATGTCTACATGCTTTGCTTATTTTCTTGTTTACAATATTCCCAGCAGCTGAAAATAGGCGCTCAGAAGGGGTCGATGTGGCTGGAACTGGGAGGTAATTAGCCTTCACCTCAAGCCAGGACTGCGAGTGAGCTGAGCTGCAGTTTACGTTTCTAGAAGGTCAACGGGCTCATAGTGATGTTACTAGTAGTTGACTGGGAGGTGTTTATTATCATTTGGGGAGAGTCCACTGCCTGATGCTCACCTGCTAAACACCTATCTGCTCCACGCTGAAGCGCTGACTACATGCGCTCTGAATACGCACTGCTGATTGGCTGATAATGCTTCGTGTGTACCAATCAGATGGTTGTGTGGGTGGGACAATGCTGCGTGTGTACCAATCAGATGGTTGTGTGGGTGGGACAATGCTGCGTGCTGAGACAGAGGCAGGAGCGAAGCAGCTTGTTAAGACTTTAGCAGCTAAAGTTAGCTTTAGCTTAGAAACTCGTTCGGTACACCCCCGTACCGAACCAAAAGCCCCGTACCGAAACGGTTCAATACAAAACATGTACCGTTACACCCCTTGCAGATACAAATGACACATTCATGTTTTTGTGTAATGATGACAACGTATGCTCACGCGGACGATTGACTAGTTGATGGTTTTCTTTTCAAATGTTCGTTCATAGCCGTTGTGCTGCTATGATAGGCCATTTACGCTCGACACAGTGTGCATACAACAACATTATTAGGCTGTGTATTGAAATACTTCCACACTTTTGATGACTTTTGGCGTGATTTTTCCCCCTCGCTCGCACCGCTCGCATCGTCTGCTTTGATCGTCTGCTTTGCGCTTCGCCATGACGGTAGTGTGACGTAAATATGCGACGCGTCGACGCACAAAAACGGCGTCGACGTATTTACGTAACCGATGACGTCGACTATGTCGACGCGTCGTTTCAGCCTTAACATTTATACTCCCATTCGTACATTTACACTCCCATTCATAAATGTATACATTTATACTCCCATTTATACATTTATACTCCCATTCATACATTTATACTCCCATTCATAAATATATACATTTATACTCCCATTTATACATTTATACTCACATTTATACACACATTTATACACACACTTATACATTTATACTCACATGTATACACACATTTATACATGTATACACACATTTATACATTTATAATCACATTTGTACTTACATTTATACACACAATTATACATTCATACACACATTTATACATTTATACTCACATTTATACACACATTTATACATGTGTACACACATTCATACATTTATAATCACATTTATGTATTTATACACACATTTATACATTTATATTCACATGTATACACACATTTATACATTTATAATTACATTTATACACACATTTATACATGTGTACACACATTCATACATTTATAATCACATTTATGTATTTATACACACATTTACACATTTATATTCACATGTATACACACATTTATACATTTATAATCACATTTATACTTACATTTATGCATGTATACTTATATTTATACATTTATACTCACATTTATGTATTTATACACACATTTATACACACATTTATACATGTGTACACACATTCATACATTTATAATCACATTTATGTATTTATACACACATTTATACTCACATTTATACATTTATACTCACATGTATACACCCATTTATACATGTATAGACACATTTATACATTTATAATCACATTTATACTTATATTTATGCATGTATACTTATATTTATACATTCATACTCACATTTATGTATTTATACACACATTTATAAATGTATACACACATTTATACTCACATTTATACACAAATTTATACATGTGTACACACATTTATACATTTATAATCACATTTATGTATATATACACACATTTATACATTTATACTCACATGTAAAAAAATATTTATACATGTATATACACATTTATAGATTTATAATCACATTTATACTTACATTTATGCATGTATACTTATATTTATACATTTATACTCACAGTTATGTATTTATACACACATTTATACACACATTCATACATTTATAATCAAATTTATACTTACATTTATACTTATATTAATACATTCATACACACATTTATACTAACGTTTATACACACATTTATGCACCAGCGTGGTCGGAGCTGGGGCCAAGCTGGGTGAAGTGTCTTGCCCAAGGGTTTAAGGGCGGTGACTGGCATGGAGGAAGGCGGGTTTGAGCCACCAACACTCTGGTTTATAGACAACCTCTTTTTTTCTTCACAGTTTCCAGAGGGCCAGTAAAAAAACAAAATGTCCCCACAACGCACTTTGGACAAGAACGCCTGAGCTCTTAAAACCTGCTCAATTTTAGACTCCAGCAAGGGTCTTCACTTCAGGGTTTTCATTGTTTTTGACCCATTTTCTGTCAGAAGGAGACTTGAGAGGTGTCTTTGCAGTGCGGAATGCTGCATCTTGCCTTTCAGAACAGTTTCATTTCAGGGCACTAACAGCCGTGGATGACTTGTTTTACACTTTGAGGGCCGTGTAGAAGGTTGCAATGTTACCTGAAACAACAACTGGCATAAAATGATTTGATCGCTGAAGAATTTGCTCCATTGTGCAGCGTTGACGCTTGAAGCAACTACAGCAAAGTGAGTGCAATACTTGTCTGCTACCAGTAGAGGCACTAGTCTGTAGTTTGCCACTTGTGGCAACATTTTTCACACTCGCTTTAAGGGGAACTGCTTTTTTCCGGTCCTTATAAAAGACAACATGTTTTTTTTAATAATTAATACATAATGAACTAACAGGCACATTCATAATAACATGTAACTTCTGTTTTTGAGCCTGAATATAAGGAGGATGAAGTACACGTTTGTGCTAAAACAGCTGCAGCTTTAGTCAAACACTAGGCATCTTGTAGCAGTATTGCTAAGTGCTAAACAAGATATACAAACATAATAAAACAATCACTTACTGTACAATGTCTTCTCTCACTGGGATAAAGACTGATGGGATGGTTGTATCAGTTCATTATAATCCTCACAATATCAAGCATTGGTGGTGACGAACCCCAAGATGCAGAGATGGCAGGCTTGATACAGGAAGACATGATTTTTGATGTCCCAAAAATGCAGGAAAAACACAAACCAGTAACCAGGAGACAGGAAACAGGACACCAGGAAAACAGGTGAACTGGAAACAGCAAACAGGAACCAGCAAACAGGAAACAAGAAAACTGGAGACAGCAACCAGCAAACAGTCCACAGTATACAGGAAACAGCTTACAATACTCCAGCACTGACTGGAGGGCAAGTGAGGTATAACTAGCAGCCGACACCAGGTGTAGCCAGGTGCCAATCAGCCGCAACTGAGGGGGAAACAGCGCTCAGGGAGACAAGCAGGAAACTGAACAAAATTAAGAGCGCTGACAGGAAATAAAACACACAGAGGAAAAACCAAAACATAACCAAACTGACAGTGACAAGCCTGACACACAAAGGTTTTTTTTTTGTTACTTTTCCGATAACGGATACCAGACAAAAAAACCCAAAAAAGTCCAAAGTCACGGGAGGGCGGAAGGAGGACAAGGCGGTGGGCCGCCAGGCCAAGTGTACCCGCAACCAAGGAGGAAGAGTCAAGTGACGACGGCGAGTTGAACGCCGCTGCAATTGGTGAGGCGGTCGCCCATGGAACGGCCACATCCGTGGCCGGCGAGAGGGCCGCATGCCGGCAAGTCAGGCCAGCTGGAGCTCGCGGAGGCGACGTCCCACGGCCGAGGAAGCTGGCGACGCCGTGGCACGGCCCGCCAGGGAAGAGGAAGCTGACGTCGTCGGTGTGGGCGGAGCCAGAGACAAGGTGGCTGATGTTGCCGGGGTGGGCGGAGCCAGAGACAAGGAATACGATTTCGCCGGCGTGGGCGGAGCCAGAGATGAGGAAGACCATGTTGTCAGCGTGGGCTGAGCCAGAGACGAGGAGGCTGATGTTGTCGGCGTGGGCGTAGCCAGAAATGAGGAAGACGATGTTGTCAGCGTGGGTGGAACCAGAGACGAGGAAGACGATGTCGTCAGCGTGGGCGGAGCCAGAGGAGCAGGCGGCTCGTCTGCCGGCGTGGGCGGAGCCACAGAAGCAGGTGGCTCATCTGCCGGCCTTGGCGGGCCCACCGGGGTTGATGGCGGCGTCCACAGGCCCACCCGGGTTAAAAGTAACGGTGCCTCCTCAGCTCCACAGCTACTCATAGCCCCCCCCCCCCCTCAAGGGACGGATCCAAGACGGGAGCTTGAAACGCAGCCAAAGCTCTCGATTCGGCCAACAGCGCCAGAATCCTGTCAAGCCTCTCCGCCATAGAAATCTCCGCGGGGTTCGTATTTGGCTGGAGTATTCTGTCAAGTAGTGGTGGTGACGAACCCCAAGATGCAGAGATGGCAGGCTTAATACAGGAAGACATGATTTTTAATGTCCCAAAAAATTCAGGAAAAACACAAACCAGGAACCAGGAGACAGGAAAACAGGTGAACTGGAAACAGCGAACAGGAAACAAGAAAACTGGAGACAGCAACCAGCAAACAGTCCACAGCATCCAGGAAACAGCTTACAATACTCCAGCACTTACTGGAAGGCAAGGCAGGTATAACTAGCAGCCTGATTGTCACCAGGTGTGGCCAGGTGCCAATCAGCCGCAGGGGAAACAGCGCTCAGGGAGACAAGCAGAAATAAAACACACAGAGGAAAAACCAAAACATGACACACAAAGGGTTTTTTTTGTGTCTTTCTGGCCATCAACTTGTCAACTTGTCGATTTATTTATATTTTTTTAAAGGGCCTTATAAGCATAATACAGTACTCCTGTTAGCTTAATTGTCAGCCACCTCGTATACTTGATGTAAAAAAACATAAGTGTCTTGTCTTATATAAGGATTTTGGATGATAGGCAAAATTCCAAAAAAGTGCAGTTCCCCTTTGAAATAAAAATAGTTCAGAGCATTTAGTTTCCCATGAAAATATTTGGAAAAATAATCAAGGTAGTTTAGTTCGTCCATTGCTTCTTTATTTGTAAAATAATTGGAGGTTTCATAATGGGAGACCCTGAAACAGATTATTTTTTATTTACGACCACGTCTTCCAAAAGGATTGTGCGTTTGACCTTTGGGTTTCTGTTGTCCCTAAAGTTGCCACGTCACTTTCAGCGAGTGTTTACAGTGTGAGTCCGGGGTTGCCAGATGTAGACAGCACGGTGCAGGAGACGTGAATCACGGCTTTAATTAAGAGGAAGAAGTGCCAAGCCATGCCTCATTAAACGGCGGCTGGAGGAACATTCAAACTCAAGTTAGCTACTGGGAGACTTTACAGAAGAACTGGGACTGAACAGGAATCCATGTCCTCGGGACACTTTACTGAAGAACAGGGACTGAACACAATTCCTTGTCCTTGTAGACTTTACAGAAGAACTTGGACTGAACACTATTCCTTGTCCTTGGGAGACTTTACAGAAGAACTGGGACTGGACACTATTCCTTGTCCTCGGGAGACTTTACAGAACCGGGACTGGACACTATTCCTTGCCCTTGGGAGACTTTACAGAAGAACTGGGACTGAACACTATTCCTTGTCCTTGGGAGACTTTACAGAAGAACTAGGACTGGACATTATTTCTTGTCTTCGGGACACGTTACAGAAAAACTGGGACTGGACACTATTCCTTGTCCTCGGGAGACTTTACAGAAGAACGGGGACGGACACTATTCCTTGTCCTCGGGAAACTTTACAGAACTGGGACTGGACACAATTCCTTGTCCTTGGGAGACTTTACTGAAGAACTGGGACTGAACACGATTCCTTGTCCTCGGGAGACTTTACAGAACTGGGACTGGACACTATTCCTTGTCCTTGAGAGACTTTACAGAAGAACTGGGAGTAGACACTATTCATTGTCCTTGGGAGACTTTACAGAAGAACTGGAACTGGACACTATTCCTTGTCCTCGGGAGACTTTACAGAACTGGGACTGGACACTATTCCTTGTCTTTGAGAGACTTTACAGAAGAACTGGGACTGGACACTATTTCTTGTCTTCGGGACACTTTACAGAAAAACTGGGACTGGACACTATTCCTTGTCTTCGGGACACTTTACAGAAAAACTGGGAGTGAACACTATTCCTTGTCCTTGAGATACTTTACAGAAGAATTGAGACTGGACACTATTTCTTGTCTTCGGGACACTTTACAGAAAAACTGGGAGTGAACACTATTCCTTGTCCTTGGGAGACTTTACAGAAATACTAGGACTGAACAGTAATCCATGTCCTCGGGACACTTTACTGAAGAACAGGGGCTGAACACAATTCCTTGTCCTTGTAGACTTTACAGAAGAACTGGGACTGGACACTATTCCTTGTCCTTGGGAGACTTTACAGAAGAATTGGGACTGGACATTATTTCTTGTCTTCGGGACACTTTACAGAATAACTGGGACTGGACACAATTCCTTGTCCTTGGGAGACTTTACTGAATAACTGGGACTGAACACGATTCCTTGTCCTTGTGAGACTTTACAGAAGAACTGGGAGTGGACACTATTCCTGGTCCTTGGGAGACTTTACAGAAGAACTGGAACTGGACACTATTCCTTGTCCTCGGGAGACTTTACAGAACTGGGACTGGACACTATTCCTTGTCCTTGGGAGACTTTACAGAACAACTGGGACTGGACACTATTTTTGTCTTCGGGACACTTTCCAGGAAAAACTGGGGGTGAACACTATTCCTTGTCCTTGGGAGACTTTACAGAAATACTGGGACTGAACACTTTATTTGTCCTTGGGAGACTTTGCAGAAGAACTGGGACTGAACAGTAATCCTTGTCCTCGGGGCACTTTACTGAAGAACTGGGACTGAACACTATTCCTTGTCCTTCAGAGACTTTACAGAAGAACTGGGACTGGACACAATTCCTTGTCCTTGGGAGACTTTACAGAAATACTGGGACTGAACACTATTCTTTGTCCTTGGGAGACTTTACAGAAGAACTGGGACTGAACAGTAATCCTTGACCTCGGGACACTTTACTGAAGAACTTGGACTGAACACTATTCCTTGTCCTCAGGAGACTTTACAGAAGAACTGGGACTGGACACTATTTCTTGTCTTCGGTAGACTTTACAGAAGAACTGGGACTGGACACTATTCCTTGTCCTTGGGAGACTTTACAGAAGAACTGGGACTGGACACTATTCCTTGTCCTTGGGAGACTTTACAAAACTGGGACCGGACACTATTCCTTGTCCTTGAGAGACTTTACAGAAGAACTGGGACTGAACACTATTCTTTGTCCTTGGGAGACTTTACAGAAGAACTGGGACTGAACAGTAATCCTTGTCCTCGGGACACTTTACTGAAGAACTTGGACTGAACACGATTCCTTGTCCTCGGTAGACTTTACAGAAGAACTGAGACTGGACACTCTTCCTTGTCCTCAGGCCTCTGTAAACTTGGACTTTTCCCACTAAGGACAAGAACTAACAGATACATGCTAATAGTCTTTGGTCTTCCAGACGTTTGCTGGACAAATGTGTGTGTTTGTGCGTACGTGTGTTGCAGTTACCACTTCCGGTGGTCGTGGTGGTTGTCAGTGATCCCCTCTTTACCACGTTCAGTTTGCAGTTCTGCTACATCTCTGCCGTGTTAAAAGTTCAAACTCCGCAGAGCGCTCACTCAGTTCTAAGTTGCAGTAGAACATTGCATAAGTCATGAAGATTGTGATCAGTACTGAGCTAATACTAATACTGAGCCCACAAACAGATTTTTCTTGATATGAAATGTGAATACCAACGTAATTATCATTGAGGAAATTTGTCTCTTCAATCTGTTTTTTATGAATAAATGACAATTGGAGCTCAACATATTGTGACTAATGCTGTCAAACCTTTCGTTTTTTACACTTTGGAATTTTGATTCCTAACAAAAATTCACCAGTGATTATTTGCCTAGGTAACTTAATTCACGTTTTTAAAAAATGCCCAATATTTGTACACCATTGCAATTTTATTGTCCGAATGTCATACAGCAACAATTTTAATTTGAATATGTGTCATTGATCTGCTCCAAACTTGTTTCAAAAGTCCACTTACAAGTCGTGCCAGATTTTAGTTAAACACACTTAACTTGTTTTTACACACAGAATATGATGGCGTTATATGATATTATTACTAGGACAATTCTACTGTATCTGACTTGCAGTATTTACAGATGTTTCACAACAGCATATGAGTAATGTTGTTGATTGATTTATTAAATTGATTGATTGATTGAATGTTGCCCAAACATGTGTATGCAGATATTATTTGGCAAACATGTACAGGTATATGCAGATATTATTTGGAAAACATCTATACGCAGATATTATTTGGCAAGCATGTATATGCAGATGCTATTTGGCAAACATGTACATTCAGATGTTATATGGCAAATATGTACATGCAGACATTATTTCGAAAACATGTATATGCAAATGCTATTTGGCAAACATGTATACTGTATGCAGATGTTATTTGGCAAACATGTATATGCAGATGTTATTTGGCAAACATGTATATGTAGATGTTATTTGGAAAACATCTATACACAGATGTTATTTGGCAAATATGTATATGCAGATGTTATTTGGCAAACATGTATATGTAGATGTTATTTGGAAAACATCTATACACAGATGTTATTTGGCAAACATGTATATGCAGATGTTATTTGGCAAACGTACATTCAGATGTTATTTGGCAAACATGTACATGCAGACATTATTTGGCAAACATGTATATGCAGATGTTATTTGGCAAACATGTACATGCAGACATTATTTGGCAAACATGTATATGCAGATGCTATTCGGCAAACATGTATATGCAGATGTTATTCGGCAAACATGTATATGCAGATGTGATTTGCCAAACATGTATATGTAGATGTTATTTGGAAAACATCTATATGCAGATGTTATGTGGAAAACATCAGTACGCAGATATTTTTTGGCAAACATGTATATGCAGATGTTATTTGGCAAGCATGTAATGCAGATTTTATTTGGCAAACATGTGCATGCAGATGTTATTTGGCAAGCATGTGTATGCAGATGTTATTTGGCAAACATATATGCAGATGTTATCTGGAAAACATCTATACATAGATGTTATTTGGCAAACGTGTACTACTCTACTATATGCAGATGGTATTTGGCAAACGTGTATATGCAGATGTTATGTGGCAAACATGTATATGCAGATGTTATTTAGCAAACATGTATATGCAGATGTTATTTGGCAAACGTGTATATGCAGATGTTATTTAGCAAACATGTATTTGCAGATGTTATTTGGCAAACGTGTATATGCAGATGTTATTTGGCAAACATGTATATGCAGATGTTATTTGGCAAACGTGTATATGCAGATGTTATTTGGCAAACGTGTATATGCAGATGTTATTTGGCAAACATGTATATGCAGATGTTATTTGGCAAACATGTATATGCAGATGTTATTTAGCAAACATGTATATGCAGATGTTATGTGGCAAACATGTATATGCAGAAGTTATTTGGCAAATGTGTATATGCAGATGTTATTTGGCAAACGTGTATATGCAGATGTTATTTGGCAAACGTGTATATGCAGATGTTATGTGGCAAACGTGTATATGCAGATTTTATTTAGCAAATGTGTATATGCAGATGTTATTTGGCAAACGTGTATATGCAGATGTTATTTGGCAAACGTGTATATGCAGATGGTATTTGGCAAACGTGTATATGCAGATGTTATGTGGCAAACATGTATATGCAGATGTTATTTAGCAAACATGTATATGCAGATGTTATTTGGCAAACGTGTATATGCAGATGTTATTTAGCAAACATGTATTTGCAGATGTTATTTGACAAACGTGTATATGCAGATGTTATTTGGCAAACATGTATATGCAGATGTTATTTGGCAAACGTGTATATGCAGATGTTATTTGGCAAACGTGTATATGCAGATGTTATTTGGCAAACATGTATATGCAGATGTTATTTGGCAAACATGTATATGCAGATGTTATTTAGCAAACATGTATATGCAGATGTTATTTGGCAAACATGTGTATGCAGATGTTATTTGGCAAACATGTATATGCAGATGCTATTTGGCAGTCAGCTCAGGCTGGAGTCTCCTCTAAAAAGGTCGTAGCGGCCGTGTTGGCAGAGGCGAGTCTTCTGGGGCCTGACTCAGCAAGAGGTGGGCACACAGTGCTGCATTACAGCGGCATATGAAGTGCACCGTGCCACTTTTCTCACATGCATTCAGCCAAACTATTCATTCAGTCACTTCATTGTGGCAAACATTGAAGTGAATGTTCAAAGGCCGCATTTGAGTCACAACCCAGTTTACAACAAAAACTACTACTATTATATCCTATGGTTGTACAGTACACCGGTACTAATAAAGTATCGTAGTACTAATGAATTAAAAAGGTATTATGCCTTTGAAAAATACCGGTTCTTTTTATTCATGGACATGATGGTGCGCCGTGGTGGTGGTTCCTAAAAGTCTGTTTATAGATTCCGCTGAACTTTATTCCCACTTTTGGTGACGGAGCAGGAAAGAACTGGGAATACTTTTGTGCCCTGTCTTTTATTATTAATGTCAGATTTAAGCACCGAAACAAGAAGCAAGGAATCAGGCAGAGACAGAGTTAAATTTTGCTCATGAGGAGAAACGTATTGGGCTGCACATTCACTTACAGTCTCCCACCACGCTCTGAGGGGCAGTCCCACGCGCTCCTCTATTTATTCGGGAGTTCCCTAGTTAACATCACCGAGGCTGCTTCTAGGGGGAGAGGACACATATTACGCAAGCAGCCCCAGTATCACAATACGTGATTATTCAGAACGCAAAAGTGCTCGAGCTCCAGATTTCGCCCTGGCTCTGCTTTGTCTGCGTATTGTCGTCTTATCTTCGTTGAGGTACAAACCCCGTTTCCATATGAGTTGGGAAATTGTGTTAGATGTAAATATAAACGGAATACAATGATTTGCAAATCCTTTTCAACCCATATTCAATTGAATGCACTACAAAGACAACATATTTGATGTTCAAACTCATAAACTTTGTTTTTTTTTTTGCAAATAATAATTAACTTAGAATTTCATGGCTGCAACACGTGCCAAAGTAGTTGGGAAAGGGCATGTTCACCACTGTGTTACATGGCCTTTCCTTTTAACAACACTCAGTAAACGTTTGAGAACTGAGGAGACACATTCTTGAAGCTTCTCAGGTGGAATTCTTTCCCATTCTTGCTTGATGTACAGCTTAAGTTGTTCAACAGTCCGGGGGTCTCCGTTGTGGTATTTTAGGCTTCATAATGCGCCACACATTTTCAATGGGAGACAGGTCTGGACTACAGGCAAGCCAGTCTAGTACCCGCACTCTTTTACTATGAACGTCCACAGTTTCCAAAAACAATTTGAAATGTGGACTCGTCAGACCACAGAACACTTTCCTACTTTGTATCAGTCCATCTTAGATGAGCTCAGACCCAGCGAAGCCGACGGCGTTTCTGGGTGTTGTTGACAAACGGTTTTCGCCTTGCATAGGAGAGTTTTAACTTGCACTTACAGATGTAGCGACCAACTGTAGTTACTGACAGTGGGTTTCTGAAGTGTTCCTGAGCCCGTGTGGTGATATCCTTTACACACTGATGTCGCTTGTTGATGCAGTACAGCCTGAGGGATCGAAGGTCACAGGCTTAGCTGCTTACGTGCAGTGATTTCTCCAGATTCTCTGAACCCTTTGATGACATTACGGACCGTAGATGGTGAAATCCCTAAATTCCTTGCAATAGCTGGTTGAGAAAGGTTTTTCTTAAACTGTTCAACAATTTGCTCACGCATTTGTTGACAAAATGGTGACCCTCGCCCCATCCTTATTTGTGAATGACTGAGCATTTCATGGAATCTACTTTTATACCTAATCATGGCACCCACCTGTTCCCAATTTGCCTGTTCACCTGTGGGATGTTCCAAATAAGTGTTTTATTAGCATTCTTCAACTTTATCAGTATGTATTTCCACCTTTCCCAGCTTCTTTGTCACGTGTTGCTGGCATCAAATTCTTAAGTTAATGATTATTTGCAACAAAAAAAAAAAGTTTGAACATCAAATATGTTGTCTTTGTAGCATATTCAATTGAATATGGGTTGAAAATGATTGGCAAATCATTGTATTCCGTTTATATTTACATCTAACACAATTTCCTAACTCATATGGAAACGGGGTTTGTAAGAACCACCACAGCGCCTGTGATGGCGGAAGAAGGCACCCCCACATCCATGTGGGCCCAGTTATGGGAAAATAACAACCCAAGACCTCAACAGTGGAACAGGCGGAGGATGATTGCTAACCCTATGGAGCGTCACAACGGCTGGGCTGGCGGATGAAGGCTGCAGCAGAAAAGGGTCCCCAGTCGTCTTGGACTCCATGCCACTGGACCCTGACCCGGATCTGTCAAGGATCGTGTGGTGACTGTCTGTGCACTAGTCCCCCCACGTTAAACAAAGTCACACACAGGCCTGGTTGTGGATCACTGATCGGTCTCCACAGCCATCTGAAGACCCACAAGTAGACCCCCCCTACCAGTTTGTATCCACGCACAATTCCACCTGCAATCGCATGTTCTTTGTTTACGTGAAGTGTTCTAATTCAGGATGTGTTTGAGAGGAACACGTTTTGTCAAACAGGACACTGACGCGGTTTCCCGTCGTACGCTTCCACTGTCTGATGAATGTCGCGCAGACAATGGCGAGCCCGCCTCAGTCCTCCCAGCGTGCGCCGCAGAGATAAAGGTTGCGCTCGACTCCAGGCCCGTTGTCTTAGTGACGGCTGAACCACAGAAGAAAAACCTGCTTCTCGTGTACAAAACGGATATTACATCTTTCCTGTCATCGCTCTTTTCTGAGCTCCTGTCAGCTGACGAGCTCATCCGTCACTCTCCATGCGAGAGGAACCATCTGTCTTCTCCTGGCAGTTCCTCCCAGGACGCTCGTCTGCGTCTGGAAACGTTTCAGTAGCGTCAGGTGGAAAGATGTGAAGACTGATGGAAATGTGTGTCAGGGGAGCAGGGGGGGGGGTAAATGCTCCAAACACATTCCTCCTCCCGCTGTTGCCATGGCAATGGTGGTTGGTCTGGGCGTGGCCTAATTGGTAAGGTAGCCGAGGTGTGGGCCGTTGGAATTAGGGACGACGGCTCCCTGAGCTATTTTTGACAATGCTAGTTTTTATTTTCCAAACCAGGGGTCGCCAACCCGTCGATCTTTGGGACCCCAACGGTGGAACGCAAACATGTTAGGAACCAACTCTCCAGCAAGCCAAACCAGCCAAATACTAAAGTCTGTGAACATTGCTCCAAAGTAGGGATTTTTTGATTATTTATCTACAAAAGTAAACATTGACATGTACTAAGGTAGTAATATATGATGAAACAAAAGTAAACATTGACATGTACTAAGGCAGTAATTAATATATGATGAAACAAAAGTAAACCTTGTCATGTACTAAGGTAGTAATATATGATGAAACAAAGTGAACATTGACATGTACTAAGGCAGTAATATATGATGAAACAAAAGTGAACATTGACATGTACTAAGGCAGTAATATATGATGAAACAAAAGTGAACATTGACATGTACTAAGGCAGTAATTAATATATGATGAAACAAAAGTAAACCTTGTCATGTGCTAAGGTAATAATATATGATTAAACAAAAGTGAACATTGACAAGTACTAAGGCAGTAATTAATATATGATTAAACAAAAGTGAACATTGACATGTACTAAGGTAGCAATATATGATGAAACAAAAGTAAACATTGACATGTACTAAGGTAGTAATATATGATTAAACAAAAGTAAACATTGACATGTACTAAGGCAGTAATTAATATATGATGAAACAAAAGTCAACGTTGACATGTACTAAGGTAGTAATATATGATGAAACAAAAGTGAACATTGACATGTACTAAAGTAGTAATATATGATGAAACAAAAGTGAACATTGACATGTACTAAGGCAGTAATATATGATGAAACAAAAGTGAACATTGACAAGTACTAAGGCAGTAATTAATATATGATGAATCAAAAGTGAACATTGACATGTACAAAGGCAGTAATATATGATGAAACAAAGTAAACATGGACATGTACTAAGGCAGTAATTAATATATGATGAAACAAAAGTGAACATTGACATGTACTAAGGCAGTAATTAATATATGATGAAACAAAAGTAAACCTCGTCATGTGCTAAGGTAATAATACATGATTAAACAAAAGTGAACATTGACAAGTACTAAGGCAGTAATTAATATATGATGAAACAAAAGTGAACATTGACATGTACTAAGGTAGCAAAATATGATGAAACAAAAGTAAACATTGACATGTACTAAGGTAGTAATATATGATTAAACAAAAGTAAACATTGACATGTACTAAGGCAGTAATTAATATATGATGAAACAAAAGTGAACATTGACATGTACTAAGGTAGTAATATATGATGAAACAAAAGTGAACATTGACATGTACTAAAGTAGTAATATATGATGAAACAAAAGTGAACATTGACATGTACTAAGGCAGTAATATATGATGAAACAAAAGTGAACATTGACGTGTACTAAGGCAGTAATTAATATATGATGAAACAAAAGTGAACATTGACATGTACTAAGGCAGTAATATATGATGAAACAAAAGTAAACCTTGTCATGTGCTAAGGTAATAATATATGATTAAACAAAAGTGACCATTGACAAGTACTAAGGCAGTAATTAATATATGATGAAACAAAAGTGAACATTGACATGTACAAAGGCAGTAATATATGATGAAACAAAAGTGAACATTGACAAGTACGAAGGCAGTAATATATGATGAAACAAAGTAAACATGGACATGTACTAAGGCAGTAATTAATATATGATGAAACAAAAGTGAACATTGACATGTACTAAGGCAGTAATTAATATATGATGAAACAAAAGTAAACCTCGTCATGTGCTAAGGTAATAATACATGATTAAACAAAAGTGAACATTGACAAGTACTAAGGCAGTAATTAATATATGATGAAACAAAAGTGAACATTGACATGTACTAAGGTAGCAATATATGATTAAACAAAAGTAAACATTGACATGTACTAAGGTAGAAATATATGATGAAACAAAAGTAAACATTGACATGTACTAAGGCAGTAATTAATATATGATGAAACAAAAGTGAACATTGACATGTACTAAGGTAGTAATATATGATGAAACAAAAGTGAACATTGACATGTACTAAAGTAGTAATATATGATGAAACAAAAGTGAACATTGACATGTACTAAGGCAGTAATATATGATGAAACAAAAGTGAACATTGACGTGTACTAAGGCAGTAATTAATATATGATGAAACATATGATGAAACAAAAGTGAACATTGACATGTACTAAGGCAGTAATATATGATGAAACAAAAGTAAACCTTGTCATGTGCTAAGGTAATAATATATGATTAAACAAAAGTGACCATTGACAAGTACTAAGGCAGTAATTAATATATGATGAAACAAAAGTGAACATTGACATGTACAAAGGCAGTAATATATGATGAAACAAAAGTGAACATTGACAAGTACGAAGGCAGTAATATATGATGAAACAAAGTAAACATGGACATGTACTAAGGCAGTAATTAATATATGATGAAACAAAAGTGAACATTGACATGTACTAAGGCAGTAATTAATATATGATGAAACAAAAGTAAACCTCGTCATGTGCTAAGGTAATAATACATGATTAAACAAAAGTGAACATTGACAAGTACTAAGGCAGTAATTAATATATGATGAAACAAAAGTGAACATTGACATGTACTAAGGTAGCAATATATGATTAAACAAAAGTAAACATTGACATGTACTAAGGTAGTAATATATGATTAAACAAAAGTAAACAATGACATGTACTAAGGCAGTAATTAATATATGATGAAACAAAAGTGAAAATTGACATGTACTAAGGTAGTAATATATGATGAATCAAAAGTGAACATTGACATGTACTAAGGTAGTAATATATGATGAAACAAAAGTGAACATTGACATGTACTAAGGCAGTAATATATGATGAAACAAAAGTGAACATTGACGTGTACTAAGGCAGTAATTAATATATGATGAAACAAAAGTGAACATTGACATGTACTAAGGCAGTAATTAATATATGATGAAACAAAAGTAAACCTTGTCATGTGCTAAGGTAATAATATATGATTAAACAAAAGTGAACATTGACAAGTACTAAGGCAGTAATTAATATATGATGAAACAAAAGTAAACATTGACATGTACTAAGGCAGTAATTAATATATGATGAAACAAAAGTGAACATTGACATGTACTAAGGCAGTAATATATGATGAAACAAAAGTAAACCTTGTCATGTGCTAAGGTAGTAAAATATGATGAAACAAAAGTGAACATTGACATGTACTAAGGCAGTAATATATGATGAAACAAAAGTAAACCTTGTCATGTGCTAAGGTAATAATATATGATTAAACATAAGTGAACATTGACATGTACTAAGGCAGTAATATATGATGAAACAAAAGTAAACATGGACATGTACTAAGGCAGTAATTAATATATGATGAAACAAAAGTGAACATTGACATGTACAAAGGCAGTAATATATGATGAAACAAAAGTGAACATTGACAAGTACTAAGGCAGTAATATATGATGAAACAAAAGTAAACATGGACATGTACTAAGGCAATAATTAATATATGATGAAACAAAAGTGAACATTGACATGTACAAAGGCAGTAATATATGATGAAACAAAAGTGAACATTGACAAGTACTAAGGCAGTAATATATGATGAAACAAAAGTAAACATGGACATGTACTAAGGCAGTAATTAATATATGATGAAACAAAAGTGAACATTGACATGTACTAAGGCAGTAATTAATATATGATGAAACAAAAGTAAACCTTGTCATGTGCTAAGGTAATAATATATGATGAAACAAAAGTAAACATGGACATGTACTAAGGCAGTAATTAATATATGATGAAACAAAAGTGAACATTGACATGTACAAAGGCAGTAATATATGATGAAACAAAAGTGAACATTGACATGTACTAAGGTAGCAATATATGATTAAACAAAAGTAAACATTGACATGTACTAAGGCAGTAATTAATATATGATGAAACAAAAGTAAACCTTGTCATGTACTAAGGTAGTAATATATGATGAAACAAAGTGAACATTGACATGTACTAAGGCAGTAATATATGATGAAACAAAAGTGAACATTGACATGTACTAAGGCAGTAATATATGATGAAACAAAAGTGAACATTGACATATACTAAGGCAGTAATTAATATATGATGAAACAAAAGTGAACATTGACATGTACTAAGGCAGTAATATATGATGAAACAAAAGTAAACCTTGTCATGTGCTAAGGTAATAATATATGATTAAACAAAAGTGAACATTGACAAGTACTAAAGCAGTAATTAATATATGATGAAACAAAAGTGAACATTGACATGTACAAAGGCAGTAATATATGATGAAACAAAAGTGAACATTGACATGTACTAAGGCAGTAATATATGATGAAACAAAAGTAAACATGGACATGTACTAAGGCAGTAATTAATATATGATGAAACAAAAGTGAACATTGACATGTACAAAGGCAGTAATATATGATGAAACAAAAGTGAACATTGACAATTAGTAAGGCAGTAATATATGATGAAACAAAAGTAAACATGGACATGTACTAAGGCAGTAATTAATATATGATGAAACAAAAGTGAACATTGACATGTACTAAGGTAGTAATATATGATGAAACAAAAGTGAACATTGACATGTACTAAGGTAGTAATATATGATGAAACAAAAGTGAGCATTGACATGTACTAAGGTAGTAATATATGATGAAACAAAAGTGAACATTGACATGTACTAAGGCAGTAATATATGATGAAACAAAAGTGAACATTGACATGTACTAAGGCAGTAATTAATATATGATGAAACAAAAGTGAACATTGACATGTACTAAGGCAGTAATATATGATGAAACAAAAGTAAACCTTGTCATGTGCTAAGGTAGTAAAATATGATGAAACAAAAGTGAACATTGACATGTACTAAGGCAGTAATATATGATGAAACAAAAGTAAACCTTGTCATGTGCTAAGGTAATAATATATGATTAAACATAAGTGAACATTGACATGTACTCAGGCAGTAATTAATATATGATGAAACAAAAGTAAACATTGACATGTACTAAAGCAGTAATTAATATATGATGAAACAAAAGTGAACATTGACATGTACTAAGGCAGTAATTAATATATGATGAAACAAAAGTGAACATTGACATGTACTAAGGTAGTAATATATGATGAAACAAAAGTAAACCTTGTCATGTGCTAAGGTAGTAAAATATGATGAAACAAAAGTGAACATTGACATGTACTAAGGCAGTAATATATGATGAAACAAAAGTGAACATTGACATGTACTAAGGCAGTAATATATGATGAAACAAAAGTAAACCTTGTCATGTGCTAAGGTAATAATATATGATGAAACAAAAGTGAACATTGACTTGTACTAAGGTAGTAATATATGATGAAACAAAAGTGAACATTGACTTGTACTAAGGCAGTAATATATGATGAAACAAAAGTAAACCTTGTCATGTGCTAAGGTAATAATATATGATGAAACAAAAGTGAACATTGACTTGTACTAAGGCAGTAATATATGATGAAACAAAAGTAAACCTTGTCATGTGCTAAGGTAATAATATATGATGAAACAAAAGTGAACATTGACTTGTACTAAGTTAGTAATATATGATGAAACAAAAGTAAACCTTGTCATGTGCTAAGGTAGTAATATATGATGAAACAAAAGTAAACCTTGTCATGTGCTAAGGTAGTAATATATAATGAAACAAAAGTGAACATTGACATGTACTAAGGCAGTAATATATGATTAAACAAAAGTGAACATTGACTTGTACTAAGGCAGTAATATATGATTAAACAAAAGTGAACATTGACTTGTACTAAGGCAGTAATATATGATTAAACAAAAGTGAACATTGACTTGTACTAAGGCAGTAATATATGATGAAACAAAAGTAAACATTGACATGTACTAAGGTAAGAAACATTGACATGTACTAAGATAGTAATATGTGATAAAACAAAATAAACATTGACATGTACTAAGGTAAGAAACATGGACATGTACTAAGGTAGTAATATGTGATCAAACAAAATAAACATTGACATGTACTAAGGTAGTAATATATGATGAAACAAAAGTAAACATTGACATGTACTAAGGTAGTAATATATGATGAAACAAAAGTAAACATTGACATGTACTAAGGTAGTAATATATGATAAAACAAAAGTAAACATTGACATACTAAGGCAGTAATTAATATATGATGAAAGAAAGATAAACATTGACATGTACTAAGGCAGTAATAAATATATGATGAAACAAAAGTAAACATTTTCATGTACAGTACTGAGGTAGTAATGTATGATGAAACAAAAGTAAACACTGACATGTACTAAGGTAGTAATATATGATGATACAAAAGCAAACATTGCCATGTACTAAGGTAGTAATATAGGATGAAACAAAAGTAAACATTGACATGTAATAAGGTAGTAAGATATGATAAAACAAACGTAAGCATTGACATACTAAGGCAGTAATTAATATATGATGAAACAAAAGTAAACATTGACATGTACTAAGGCAGTAATTAATATATAATGAAACAAAAGTAAACATTTTCATGTACAGTACTAAGGTAGTAATATATGATGAAACAAAAGTAAACTTTGCCATGTACTAAGGTAGTAATATAGGATGAAACAAAAGTAAACATTGCCATGTACTAAGGTAGTAATATATGATGAAACAAAAGTGAACATTGACATGTACTAAGGCAGTAATATATGATGAAACAAAAGTAAACATTGACATGTACTAAGGTAAGAAACATTGACATGTACTAAGATAGTAATATGTGATAAAACAAAATAAACATTGACATGTACTAAGGTAAGAAACATGGACATGTACTAAGGTAGTAATATGTGATAAAACAAAATAAACATTGACAAGTACTAAGGTAGTAATATAGGATGAAACAAAAGTAAACATTGACATGTACTAAGGTAGTAATATATGATAAAACAAAAGTAAACATTGACATGTACTAAGGTAGTAATATATGATCAAACAAAACACAGATAGACAACATTCACACACTAAGGACCATTTAGTGTTGACAATCAACCTCTTAGGTGCATGTCTTTGGAGGTGGGAGAGGCCTATCCCCAGTTGCATGTCTTTGGAGGTGGGTGGGGTCGGAGTACCCGAGGGAACCCACGCAGTAACGGGGAGAACATGCAAACTCCACACAGGAAGATCCGAGCACGGGGATCGAACCAATGACCTTCTTATTGTGAGGCACATGCGTAGCCCCTGTTCCACTGTGCTGTCCCCAACAGTTAGTATAAAAATTGATTAATTAAAAATGTTAATCCTCGTGAAAATGAGTCCATAACACGCTAAATGAGTCCATACCACGCTAAATGATTCCATAACAGGCTAAACCAGGGGTCACCAACGCGGTGCCCGCGGGCACCAGGTCCCCCGTAAGGACCAAATGAGTCGCCCGCGGGCCTGTTCTAAAAAAAAAAAATTTTTTTTTTAAATTTAAAAAAAAAAACAACAACTTTTTAAAAAAAAAAATAAAATAAATAAAAAATTAAATCTACATAGAAAAAACACAAGATACACTTTCAATCAGTGCATCAACCCAAAAAACCTCCCCCATGCACACTCATCCACACCCACTCACACAAAAGGGGTTATTTCTTTCTGCTACCAATATTCTGGTTCCCACAACATAGACAACACACCTGCAAGGGACACAGTCCCTGAAGCACACATGATTGTATAGGCTGCTGGTCCACTAACATTTTCATTAATTACTATTTTTTATGTAATTATTTTTATATTGTTTTACTTTCTTTTCTATCCCAAGAAAATGTTTTTTATTTATTTATATTATTTTATTTTATTTTTTAAAAAAGGGCCTTATCTTCAACAGACCAGGTTGTCAATGAAATTAGATTTGTTTAAAGGGTTTTTTAAACCAGGCCCAGTCCAGATAATGTCCAAGTCGGACTCAGCAACACACACCTTCATTCATGTACACAGAAAAAAATTAGGGAACACAACAGATTGCATATAATTTATAAACAAAATTACATTTTCAAAATAACACAACAACAGATATCATATAATCTATAAACATAATTATACTTTCAAAATAAGCCTTTGAGGACTTCTCATCTTTTTTTTTATGTTTTTTGGCATCATTATCGTTTTCAACCATGTAACTTTCTAAAGTTAGAAAATACTGAATAAATGTTTTAAAGAAAGTAATACTAAGTGAATATCTGTTTTTGGCCTTAAAAATAAACATTTTACAGAGTACTATAATTAAATTGACTAAATCATGATTGTCAATGAACTCTCCTAAAATAACAGAAACCACATTAAGCTTCATAAACAAACCAATCCTTAAACACATTTTTTCAACTTCCACCCAAAACAAAGACACAATATGACAATACCAAAACAAATGCAGGGTGGATTCAGACTCCTGACAACAAAATCGGCAATCATCTGACTCTGTCATATTCCATAATTTTAACATTTTCCCTGTGGGTAAGAAGTTATAAATAATTTTAATTTGAAAATAACGATTTTGCACATCGATAGTGGTTTTATAGATTAGTTTGAATATGGCATCCCATGGCAACGGGCAGTCAAAAAAGTCCTCCCATTTTCCATTTGTGTTGTATGAGGCAGCCTTCAAAGATTTCTTTATTAAATAAAAATTATATATTTTTCTATTTATTTTAGTTCCTTTTTGCCAACTACAATTTCTTATTAGAGGTTTACAAACTAATAATTTAGTAGTTCCATAATTAATTATTTGTTTCCATCTTTTCCCAATTACTCCAGTTAGTTGATAAAATGTAAAGCTTGAGCAAGCATCACCATACATAGCTCTAAATTCATCATACTTCATAATTTTACCATTCTCATTGATATCATTGACTAAAATGATTCCTCTTTCAAACATATTTTTCCAAAAGAAAGGCTTTCCATCTATTACAATATTAGAGTTCATCCATATTAACTGCTGCAAAATATCGTCTCTTTTTTCTGGCACATAAAGTTTAAAAAACCACTATGAGTGGATTGTTTCCTTTATGAACCCCGCCTTGTTTCCCAGCAGATTCTCTGGGAGGGGATCACTTGTAAAAAAGGATACAATTTATTTTGATACAGTACATGTTTTTTGTCCAACAGGACATTTGTGTACCACTCAATGTTTAAATACATCTTTGGAACAATTGATGCTTTTAAAGACAGACACATAGCTTCAAGGTTGAGAAGTTTCAGGCCCCCATATTCATACTCTTTGTACAAAACCTGTCAAACACAGAACACGCCTCACTGATGCACATCTGCAAGACTCACTCAGAGTTGCAGTGTCAAGTTACACACCAGAGTACAACACACTAGTTAACAGCATGCAATGCCAGGCTTCCCACTAACTGACAAAGAAACAGATAACAGATTTGGTGTCCAGTTCAAAGTGTGACATGATTTAAAAATTGGAGAGTTTACTTTTGTATTTTACATGAGTTATTATTTGTACAAACATGGTGCAAAGTAATTCATGAAATTTGTTAAAAAATGTTAGTGGCTAGCTAGTTAAAATGGGATATTGTGATTTCACAAGACTGTCTTAAAAGTGATCATTTGAAAATGTTCAATTTGAAAAATGTGCACTTAGAGAAAATATAAAAATAAAGTGTTGCATATTGATATTTATCTGTTTCTATATATATTTATTGTGAGAAATCATTAAGATGATCAGTGTTTCCACAAAGATAAATATCATTAATTATTAATAATAACAGAGTTAAAGGTAAATTGAGCAAATTGGCTACTTCTGGCAATTTATTTAAGTGTGTATCAAACTGGTAGCCCTTCGCATTAATCAGTACCCAAGAAGTAGCCCTTGGTTTCAAAAAGGTTGGTGACCCCTGGGCTAAACGATAGCATAACATGCTAAATGAGTACATAACACACTACATAAGTATATAACGCGCTAAAAGATTCCATAACACGCTAAATGATTCCATAGCGCACAAAATTATTCCAAAACACGCTAAACGATTCCATA
Source organism: Entelurus aequoreus (assembly GCF_033978785.1). Lineage (NCBI taxonomy): Eukaryota > Metazoa > Chordata > Actinopteri > Syngnathiformes > Syngnathidae > Entelurus > Entelurus aequoreus. The sequence goes on from NC_084742.1 coordinate 52,846,709, forward strand.
ACACGCTAAACGATTGCATAACACGCTAAATGAGTACATAACACGCTTAATTATTCAATAACAAGCTAAAAGATCCCATAACACGCTAAATGAGTCCATAACACGCTAAATGATTCCATAACATCCTAAATGAGTCCATAACAGGCTAAATGCTTCCATAACACGCTAAACGATTCTATAACATCCTAAACGAGCCCATACCACGCTAAATGATTCCATAACACGCTAAACGATAACATGCTAAATGAGTCCACACTAAATAAGTATATAACACGCTAAATGAGTCTATAGCACGCTCAATGATTCAATAACACGCTAAAAGATTCCATAACACGCTAAATGATTCCATAACACACAAAATTATTCCAAAACACACTAAACGATTGAATAACACGCTAAATTATTCCATAACACGCTAAAAGATTCTGTAACATGCTAAATGATTCCAAAACACGCTAAAGGAGGCCATAACACGCTATAGGAGTCCATAACACGCTAAACGAGTCAATAACACGCTAAACGAGTCCATAACACGCTAAATGAGTCCATAACACGCTAAATGATTCCATAACACGCTAAATGATTCCATAACACACAAAATTATTCCAAAACACACTAAACGATTGAATAACACGCTAAATAATTCCATAACAGGCTTAATGGTTCAATAACACACTAAAAGATTCTGTAACATGCTAAATGATTCCAAAACACGCTAAAGGAGTCCATAACATGCTAAACGAGTCCATAACAAGCCAAATGAGTCCATAACACGCTAAACGAGTCCATAACACGCTAAATGAGTCCGTAACACGCTACATAGATTAAAACAATCAACAAGTTATACACATCACTTCCTGTTCAGCTGTCATAGTCACACCCTTTCAGAATAAAGTGTTCCTGTGAACAAACGTCACTAACGTGCCAGTAACACAACATGAACAATGGCCAATTACCATCCATCCATCATCCATCCATCCATCCATCATCCATCCATCATCCATCCATCCATCATCCATCCATCCATCCATCATCCATCTATCACCCATCCATCATCCATCCATCCATACATCATTCATCCATCCATCCATCATCCATCCATCCATCCATCCATCCATCCACCATCCATCCATCCATCCATCCATCCATCCATCCATCATCCATCCATCCATCCATCATCCATCCATCCATCCATCATCCATCCATCCATCCATCCATCCATCATTCATCCATCATCCATCATCCATCCATCCATCCATCATCCATCCATCATCCATCATCCATCCATCCATCCATCATCCATCCATCATCCATCCATCCATCCATCCATCCATCCATCCATCCATCTTCTGCCGCTTATCCGAGATGATGTGACTCCATTGTTGTGTGTACAAACAATGTGTGCGTCACACACACTCAGTCTCAGCACTCACAAACGCACACACACTTACACGCACACACATACACACATGCGCGCGCACACAAAAACAAACACACACATACACAAAAACACACAAACACACGCACGCACACACACACACACACAAACCCACTTACACTCACACACAAACACATACACAAACACACACACACAAACCTACACACATTCAGACAAACACATCCCCACACAAACCCCCCCACACTCGCGCACAAACACACACAAACACACACAGACGTGCACACACACACACACACAAACCCACTTACACAAAAACACCCACGCACACACACAAACACATACACAAAAAACACACACACACAAACCCACTTACACTCACACACAAACACATACACAAACACACACACACAAACCTACACACATTCAGACAAACATATCCCCACACAAACCCCCCCACACACGCGCACAAACACACACAAACACACACAGGCGTGCACACACACACACACACAAACCCACTTACACAAAAACACCCAAACACACACACAAACACATGCACAAAAAACACACACACACAAACCCACATTCACACAAACTGACACACACAAACACACACACACAAACCCCTACACAAAAAACCCACACACACAAACCCACACACACACACACACACAAACCCACCCGCACACAGGCGCACGCACACACGCAAACACACACACAAACACGAACAAACACACACACACAAATACACGCACACAAACACAAACCCACCTACACACAAACACTGCGCACACAAAAAACGCACACACATAAACACACACACACAAACACTCACACACACAAACCCACTTACACACAAACACACACACAAACACACACACAAACACTGCACACACAAAAAACACACACACACGCACACAGAAACCCACGTACACACAAACTGACACACACAAACACACACACACGAACCCCTACACAAAAAACCCCCCACGCACACACACACAGACAAACCCACTCGCACACACAAACCCACCAACACACAGGCGCACAGACACACGCAAACACACAATCAAACACGAACAAACACACACACACAAATACACACAAACGCACACACACAAACACACGCACACAAACAAAAACCCACCTACACACAAACACTGCGCACACAAAAAAAGCACACACACAAACACACACAAACACAAGCACACACACACACAAACCCACTTACACACAAACACTCACACACAAACACACACAAACACTGCGCACACAAAAACCACACACACAAACACACACACACGCACACAAACCTACAGACACACACAGACAAACCCACTCACACACAGGCGCACGCACACACGCAAACACACAAACAAACACGAACAAACACACACACACAAATACACACAAACGCACACACACAACCACACGCACACACACACACACACAAACACACTTACACAAACCCACTTACACTCACACTCACACACAAACACATACACAAACACACACATACAAACCTACACACATTCAGACAAACACACACGCACAAACACACACAGGCGCGCACACACACAAACCCACTTACACAAAAACACCCACGCACACACACACACAAACACATGCACAAAAAACCCACACAAACACACACACACGAACCCCTACACAAAAAACCCACACACACAAACCCATACACACTCACACACACAAACCCACCCACACACAGGCGCACGCACACACGCAAACACACAAACAAACACACACACACACAAATACACACAAACGCACACACACAACCACACGCACACAAACACAAACCCACCTACACACAAACACCGCGCACACAAAAAACGCACACACACAAACACGCACGCACACACACACAAACACACTTACACAAACTCACTTACACTCACGCTCACACACAAACACATACACAAACACACACATACAAACCTACACACATTCAGACAAACACACACCCACACAAACCCCCCCACACACGCGCACAAACAAACACAAACACACAAATACACACAAACACACGCACACAAACACAAACCCACCTACACACAAACACTGTGCACACAAAAAAAGCACACACAAACACACGCACACACACACACAAACCCACTTACACACAAACACTCACACACAAACACTCACACACAAACACACACACAAACACTGCGCACACAAAAACCACACACACAAACACACACACACGCACACAAACATACAGACACACACAGACAAACCCACTCGCACACACAAACCCACCCACACACAGGCGCACGCACACACACAAACAAACACACAAACGCAAACACACGCACACAAACACAAACCACCTACACACAAACACTGCGCACACAAAACACACACACACACACAAACCCACTCGCACACACAAACCCATCCACACACAGGCACGCACAAACACACAAACACACACACACGCACACACACACACACACCTACACACAAACACTGAGCACACAAAAAACGCACACACAAAAACACACGCACACACACACACAAACACACTTACACACAAACACACACACAATCACACACACAAACACACACACAAACACTGCGCACACAAAAAACACACACACACAAACCCACTCGCACACACAAACCCATCCGCACACAGGCACGCACAAACACACAAACACACGCACACACGCACACACACACACACACACACACACACACACACACACAATGGGGCCATCATTTCCACAGCAGAGTATTTTGGGAGTAGTGCAAATATAAAAACACACACAGGGTATAATTTGTCAGCCAGCAGGCAGCAGTAACACTTTGAAGTAGTGAGGAGTGAAGAAAAGAGTGAAGTAAATATTGCAGTATTTGTCCTATAAAAGTACACCAGCGTGTTGGAAGATAGTTACAAGATTACGTTTTGTTGTGCTTCAAAGTGAAAACCATGAAAAGAACAAAGTGAAAACCATGAAAAGAACTGGGGGAGAGTGTTTGCTAATTTTGTGTACTCATAATTTTTACACCTTTTAATTTGCATGAATCACATTATCCAATCCAATCCAATCCACTTTATTTATATAGCACATTTACACAACAAGAATGTTTCCAAAGTGCTGCACCGCCATGTTAAAAACAATATTAAAAACAATATTAAAAACGATATTAAAAATAATATTAAAAACAATATTATGCTACACCAATGACTGAATAAAAACAAAGAATAAATGAATAGAAAACCAATACAGAGACAATATAAAAAATAAATATGATTAAAAACGATTTTAAAGGGTAAAACCAATTAAAACAGTAAAATAGACATCAAAATGTATAACCCTAACCCTAACCACACAGGACAACAGAGGACAGAAGACCACACAACTCACGTAGTGTTAAAAGCCAAAGAATAAAAGTGGGTCTTAAGACGAGACTTAAAACACTCCACTGTGGGAGCAGTTTGAACATGGAGGGGCAGAGTGTTCCAGAGAACATTGCTGGCACATGAACATAAACATGATAATACTTACATAATATTTAATAACTGCTGTTTGTAGTCCTGTGTACTTACTACTCCTACTGGGTAGTTGTTAGTACACATGTGGTCCTGTGTACTTACTACTCCTACTGGGTAGTTGTTAGTACACATGTGGTCCTGTGTACTTACTACTCCTACTGGGTAGTTGTTAGTACACATGTAGTCCTGTGTACTTACTACTCCTACTGGGTAGTTGTTAGTACACATGTGGTCCTGTGTACTTACTACTCCTACTGGGTAGTTGTTAGTACACATGTGGTCCTGTGTACTTACAACTCCTACTGGGTAGTTGTTAGTACACATGTAGTCCTGTGTACTTACTACTCCTACTGGGTAGTTGTTAGTACACATGTGGTTCTGTGTACTTACTACTCCTACTGGGTAGTTGTTAGTACACATGTAGTCCTGTGTACTTATTACTCCTACTGGGTAGTTGTTAGTACACATGTGGTCCTGTGTACTTACTACTCCTACTGGGTAGTTGTTAGTACACATGTGGTCCTGTGTACTTACTACTACTACTGGGTAGTTGTTAGTACACATGTAGTCCTGTGTACTTACTACTACTACTGGGTAGCTGTTACTGCATAAGTGGTCCTGTGTACTTACTACTTCTACTGTGTAGTTGTTACTGCATATAAATGATAAATGGGTTGTACTTGTATAGCGCTTTTCTACCTTCAAGGTACTCAAAGCGCTTTGACAGTATTTCCACATTCACCCATTCACACACACATTCACACACTGATGGCGGGAGCTGCCATGCAAGGCGCTAACCAGCAGCCATCAGGAGCAAGGGTGAAGTGTCTTGCCCAAGGACACAACGGACGTGACTAGGATGGTAGAAGGTGGGGATTGAACCCCAGTAACCAACAACCGTCCGATTGCTGGCACGGCCACTCTACCAACTTCGCCACGCCGCCCATATGTGGTCCTGTGTGTATATATATATATATATATATATATATATATATATATATATATATATATATATATATATATATATATATATATATATATATATATATATGTTTGTAATGTTTAGTGACTGTACGGGAGAGGTCAAATATGTTTAGTGACTGGAGGGGGAGAGGTTAACTATGTTTAGTGACTGGAGGGAGAGAGGTCAAATATGTTTAGTGACTGGAGGGGGAGAGGTTAACTATGTTTAGTGACTGGAGGGGGAGAGGTCAAATACGTTTAGTGACTGGAGGGGGAGAGGTCAAAAATGTTTAGTGACTGGAGGGGGAGAGGTCAACCATAGTTTAGTGTCTGGAGGGGGAGAGGTCAAATGTGTTAAGTGACTGTAGGGGGAGAGGTCAATTATGTTTAGTGACTGGAGGGGGAGAGGTCAAAAATGTTTAGTGACTGGAGGGGGAGAGGTCAACCATAGTTTAGTGTCTGGAGGGGGAGAGGTCAAATGTGTTTAGTGACTGTAGGGGGAGAGGTCAAATATGTTTAGTGACTGTAGGGGGGAAGGTCAAATATGTTTAGTGACTGGAGGGGGAGAGGTCAAATGTGTTTAGTGACTGTAGGGGGAGAGGTCAATTATGTTTAGTGACTGGAGGGGGAGAGGTCAAATATGTTTAGTGACTGGAGGGGGAGAGGTCAACCATAGTTTAGTGTCTGGAGGGGGAGAGGTCAAATGTGTTTAGTGACTGTAGGGGCAGAGGTCAAATATGTTTAGTGACTGTAGGGGGGAAGATCAAATATGTTTAGTGACTGGAGGGGGAGAGATCAAATATGTTTAGTGACTAGAGGGGGAGAGGTCAAATATGTTTAGTGACTGTAGGGGGAGAGGTCAACCATAGTTTAGTGTCTGGAGGGGGAGAGGTCAAATGTGTTTAGTGACTGTAGGGGGAGAGGTCAAATATGTTTAGTGACAGGAGGGGGAGAGGTCAAATATGTTTAGTGACTGGAGGGGGAGAGGTCAACCATAGTTTAGTGTCTGGAGGGAGATAGGTCAAATGTGTTTAGTGACTGTAGGGGGAGAGGTCAGATATGTTTAGTGACTGTAGGGGGGAAGGTCAAATATGTTTAGTGACTGGAGGGGGAGAGGTCAACCATAGTTTAGTGTCTGGAGGGGGAGAGGTCAAATGTGTTAAGTGACTGTAGGGGGAGAGGTCAAATATGTTTAGTGACTGGAGGGGGAGAGGTCAAATATGTTTAGTGACTGGAGGGGGAGAGGTCAACCATAGTTTAGTGTCTGGAGGGGGAGAGGTCAAATGTGTTTAGTGACTGTAGGGGGAGAGGTCAAATGTATTTAGTGACTGTAGGGGGAGAGGTCAGATATGTTTAGTGACTGTAGGGGGGAAGGTCAAATATGTTTAGTGACTGGAGGGGGAGAGGTCAACCATAGTTTAGTGTCTGGAGGGGGAGAGGTCAAATGTGTTAAGTGACTGTAGGGGGAGAGGTCAAATATGTTTAGTGACTGGAGGGGGAGAGGTCAAATATGTTTAGTGACTGGAGGGGGAGAGGTCAACCATAGTTTAGTGTCTGGAGGGGGAGAGGTCAAATGTGTTTAGTGACTGTAGGGGGAGAGGTCAAATGTATTTAGTGACTGTAGGGGGAGAGGTCAGATATGTTTAGTGACTGTAGGGGGGAAGGTCAAATATGTTTAGTGACTGGAGGGGGAGAGATCAAATATGTTTAGTGACTGGAGGGGGAGAGGTCAAATATGTTTAGTGACTGGAGGGGGAGAGGTCAACCATAGTTTAGTGTCTGGAGGAGGAGAGGTCAAATGTGTTTAGTGACTGTAAGGGGAGAGGTCAGATATGTTTAGTGACTGTAGGGGGGAAGGTCAAATATGTTTAGTGACTGGAGGGGGAGAGATCAAATATGTTTAGTGACTGGAGGGGGAGAGGTAAAATATGTTTAGTGACTGTAGGGGGAGAGGTCAACCATAGTTTAGTGTCTGGAGGGGGAGAGGTCAAATGTGTTTAGTGACTGTAGGGGGAGAGGTCAGATATGTTTAGTGACTGTAGGGGGGAAGGTCAAATATGTTTAGTGACTGGAGGGGGAGAGATCAAATATGTTTAGTGACTAGAGGGGGAGAGGTCAAATATGTTTAGTGACTGTAGGGGGAGAGGTCAACCATAGTTTAGTGTCTGGAGGGGGAGAGGTCAAATGTGTTTAGTGACTGTAGGGGGAGAGGTCAAATATGTTCAGTGACTGGAGGGGGAGAGGTCAAATATGTTTAGTGACTGGAGGGGGAGAGGTCAACCATAGTTTAGTGTCTGGAGGGAGATAGGTCAAATGTGTTTAGTGACTGTAGGGGGAGAGGTCAGATATGTTTAGTGACTGTAGGGGGGAAGGTCAAATATGTTTAGTGACTGGAGGGGGAGAGGTCAACCATAGTTTAGTGTCTGGAGGGGGAGAGGTCAAATGTGTTAAGTGACTGTAGGGGGAGAGGTCAAATATGTTTAGTGACTGGAGGGGGAGAGGTCAAATATGTTTAGTGACTGGAGGGGGAGAGGTCAACCATAGTTTACTGTCTGGAGGGGGAGAGGTCAAATGTGTTTAGTGACTGTAGGGGGAGAGTTCAGATATGTTTAGTGACTGTAGGGGGGAAGGTCAAATATGTTTAGTGACTGGAGGGGGAGAGGTCAAATATGTTTAGTGACTGTAGGGGGAGAGGTCAACCATAGTTTAGTGTCTGGAGGAGGAGAGGTCAAATGTGTTTAGTGACTGTAGGGGGAGAGGTCAAATATGTTTAGTGACTGGAGGGGGAGAGGTCAAATATGTTTAGTGACTGTAGGGGGAGAGGTCAACCATAGTTTAGTGTCTGGAGGAGGAGAGGTCAAATGTGTTTAGTGACTGTAGGGGGAGAGGTCAAATATGTTTAGTGACTGGAGGGGGAGAGGTCAACCATAGTTTAGTGTCTGGAGGGGGAGAGGTCAAATGTGTTTAGTGACTGTAGGGGGAGAGGTCAGATATGTTTAGTGACTGTAGGGGGGAAGGTCAAATATGTTTAGTGACTGGAGGGGGAGAGGTCAAATATGTTTAGTGACTGGAGGGGGAGAGGTAAAATATGTTTAGTGACTGTAGGGGGAGAGGTCAACCATAGTTTAGTGTCTGGAGGGGGAGAGGTCAAATGTGTTTAGTGACTGTAGGGGGAGAGGTCAGATATGTTTAGTGACTGTAGGGGGGAAGGTCAAATATGTTTAGTGACTGGAGGGGGAGAGGTCAACTATGTTTAGTGACTGGAGGGGGAGAGGTCAAATATGTTTAGTGACTGGAGGGGGAGAGGTCAACTATGTTTAGTGACTGGAGGGGGAGAGGTCAAATATGTTTAGTGACTGGAGGGGGAGAGGTCAACCATAGTTTAGTGACTATAGGTAGAGAGGTCAAATATGTTTAGTGACTGGAGGGGGAAAGGTCAAATATGTTTAGTGACTGGAGGGGGAAAGGTCAAATATGATTAGTGACTGGAGACGGTGAAGCCATTTTTTCTTGAATGTAGCTTTAATGACACTTTCATCTTTGTCAGGCTGCCGGGGTCTATTGCATCATTGATGATTGCATCATTGATGATTGCATCATTGATTATTGCATCATTGGTGCTGCCTTCAGGGACAAAATGACTAATATTGCTCCACACATGCATTCAATGTGTATTATATGACCAAATGTTGATATTAGCGAAGATTCAGATGTGCATATTTCACAATCTGCACACTCCTGAGAGGTGTTTGTAATATTTAGATAACTGTTGTGTGTCTGTGGAGTCTGCCTTTTCTTCAGTTCACTTTCCACCAAACACCCTCCCCCCTCCTCCCCCCTGTCTAAATTTAGTCGGCTGTGGTTCTGAGGGTTTGTGGAAGTCTGAAGTCCTGCCCACTAAAGGGTTCCAGGCACGCAGGGGCCGCACCCCACAGGAGGTGTGTGTTGGGACACACACACACACTCACACAAGTTGCATCACATCAAAGCAGTCATCACTAATTATGACATTTAGTAATGAATTGTACGTGTTTTATATTTTATTTAGCACTAGCATTTCTCAGCATCCAAGAGGTCCAATGTTGTTGTTGTTACAGACCAATCGCTAGATACACCAATACAGTTATTAATATAGTTATTTGGTAATATAATTATTTAAAATAAATAATTATTTAGTAATATAGTTTTTTAGTAATATAATTATTTAGTAATATAATTATTTAAAAATACATAGTTATTTAGTAATATAGTTCTTTAAAAGTATATAGGTATTTAGTAATATAGTTATTTAGTAATATAATTATTTAAAAATACATAGGTATTTAGTAATCTAGTTGTTTAGTAATATAATTATTTAAAATGAAAAGGTATTTAGTAATATAATTTTTTCTAAATACATTGTTATTTAGTAATATAGTTATTTAAAAATACATAGTTATTTAGTAACATAGTTATTTATTAATATCATTAATTAAAAATATACAATTATTTAAAAATGTAAAGTTATTTTGTAACATAGTTATTTGGTAATATAATTATTTAAAATAAATAGTTATTTATTATTATAATTATTTTAAAATACATAGTTATTTAGTAATATATTTATATAAAAATATATAGTTATTTGGTAATATCATTATTTATAATAAATAGTTATTTAGTAATATATTTATTTAAAAATATATAGTTATTTAGTAAATAGTTATTTAGTAAAATAATTATTTAAAAATATATAGTTATTTGGTAATATCATTATTTAAAATAAATAATTATTTAGTAATATATTTATTTAAAAATATATAGTTATTTAGTAAATAGTTATTTAGTAATATAATTATTTAAAAATATATAGTTATTTGGTAATATCATTATTTAAAATTGTTATTTAGTAATATCAGCCCTTTGAGACACTTGTGATTTAGGGCTGTATAAATAAACATTGATTGATTGATTGAATATAGTTACTTGGTAATATAATTATATTTTTTTTAATAGTTATTTAGTAATATAGTTATTTATTAATACAATTATTTAAAAATACATAGTTACTTAGTAATATAGTTATTTAGTAATATAATTATTTAAAACATTTTTTTTATTTAGTAATATAGTTATTTAGAAATATAATTATTAAAAAATATATAGTTATTTAGTAATATAGTTATTTGGTAATATAATTATAATTTTTTTTATAGTTATTTAGTAATATGGTTATTTGGTAATATAATTATTTAAAATGAATAGTTATTTAGTAATATAATTATTTAAAAATACATAGGTATTTAGTAATATGGTTGTTTAGTAATATAATTATATAAAAATATATAGTTATTTAGTAATAAAGTTATTTAATAATATAATTATTTAAAATGAATAGTTATTTAGTAATATATTTATTTTTTTAAATACATAGGTATTTAGTAATATAGTTATTTAATAATACATAGTTATTTAGTAATATAATTATTTAAAAATATAAAGTTATTTAGTAAATAGTTATTTAGTTATATAATTATTTAAAATAAATAGTTATTTAGTAATATAGTTATTTGGTAATATAATTATTTTTAAAAAAAGTATAGTTATTTAGTAATATAGTTATTTAATAATACAATTATTTAAAAATGCATAGTTATTTAGTAATATAATTATTTGGTAACAATTATTTTAAAAATGTATAGTTATTTAGTAATATAGTTATTTGATAATATAATTATTTAAAATAAACAGTTATTTAGTAATATAGTTATTCGGTATTATAATTATTTAAAAAATGTATAGTTATTTAGTAATATATTTATTTAGTGATACAATTATTTAAAAATACATAGTTATTCAGTAATATAGTTATTTAGTAATATAATTATTTAAAAATGTTTAGTTATTTGGTAATATAATTATTTGGTAATATAATTATTTTAAAAATGTATAGTTATTTAGTAATATAGTTATTTGGTAATATAATTATTTCAAATAAATAGTTATTTAGTATCATAGTTATTTGGTAATATGATTATTAAAAAAATGTATATTTATTTAATAATATAGTTATTTAGTAATACAATTATTTAAAAATACATAGTTATTTAGTGATATAGTTATTTAGAAATATAATTGTATAAAAATGTATAGTTATTTAGTAATATAGTTATTTGGTAATATAGTTATGTAATATAGTTATTTGGTGATATAGTTATTTAATAATATAATTATTTAAAAATATATAGTTAATTAGTAATATAGTTATTTGGTAATATTGTTATTTAGTAATATAATTATTTGAAAATATATAGTTATTTAGAAATATAGTCATTTGGTAATATAGTTATTCAGTAATACAGTTATTTTGTAATGTAGTTATTTAGTAATATAGTTATTTGGTAGTATAGTTATTTAGTAATATAGTTATTTGGTAATATGTGATAGTTATGGTGTGGTTTGTATTCAGACTTGTCAAAAATAACTATTTTCTTGCGGTGGTTGAAGTCTGGAATGTGTTGGACTTTAGAAACGATCTGCTGGCGACTCAAGGAAACCAACAACTGTAAAAAATAGAACATTTGACAACAACACAATAGTCAAAAATACAATCTGTTGCCGTGGAGACCACATTGTACGCATACCTTTACAACCAAAAACATCATCCTGATTGTAGGCTGCTGTGACCGAGTGGAGGCTCGTCTTGCACAAACTATCTTTGTCTGTTGACCACAAAAGTGCAGACACATTTACATAACTTAAGAATGGTGCTATATTTATTGTAACATAGTTTATTTACATAACTTAAAAATGGTTCTATATTTATTGTAACATAGTTTATTTACATAACTTAAGAATGGTGCTATATTTATTGTAACATAATTTATCTACATAACTTAAAAATGGTTCTATATTTATTGTAACATAGTTTATTTACATAACTTAAGAATGGTGCTATATTTATTGTAACATAGTTTATTTACATAACTTAAGAATGGTGCTATATTTATTGTAACATAGTTTATTTACATAACTTAAGAATGGTTCTATATTCATTGTAACATAGTTTGTTTACATAACTTAAAAATGGTTCTATATTTATTGTAACATAGTTTATCTACATAACTTAAAAATGGTTCTATATTTATTGTAACATAGTTTATTTACATAACTTAAAAATATTTTATATTTAGTGTCACAGTTTATTTACATAACTTAAAATTATTTTATATTTATGGTAACATAGTTTATTTACACAACTTAAAAAATATTTATATTTCAATTAATCAATCAAAGTTTATTTATATACCCCTTTCATTATTAAATAGGTGTATAACTGTTTGGTTCTCAAATTTGAAGGTGGTATTATTAAATAAGTGTATAATTGTTTGATTGTCAAATGTTAAGGTGGTATTATTAAATAAGTGTATAATTGTTTGGTTGTCAAATATTAAGGTGGAATTATTAAATAAGTGTATAATTGTTTTGTTGTCAAATGTTAAGGTGGTATTATCAAATAAGTGTATAATTGTTTGGTTGTCAAATGTTAAGGTGGTATTATTAAATAGGTGTATAATTGTTTGGTTGTCAAATGTTAAGGTGGTATTATTAAATAGTTGTATAATTGTTTTGTTGTTGTAGTGGATTGTCCGAAGCTTAAGCAGGCAACAAAAGTAGTTTAGTACAACAAATTTATTTACCCATTATCAGAAGTGCAGGTTGAATTGAGTTGGTCGTGCAGACAAACCACAAGTTACTCCGGAGCCAACAAGACACACACAAGCCAAAATCACTTCCGAGTTCCGGTCTTCTGCCATTTTTTATATGTCTGTTGTGCGTCATCGTTCCTTATCGAGTGCGTCAATGTCTTGTTTTGCTTTTCCTATCTGTTCCATAACAACTCGAATCCTTTAGACAGTCAACACATTCTATAGACAGGTTGGCACGACTTAATATTCACTTTTGTCCCACAACTGGTCCATTCAATGGCACAAAAATACAAGAGTATTGAAAATGAGCGGACATTCTTAAAAGACAAGAAATATAGGTCAAAAGGTCAGAAATTCTACTACATACCCGCCTTCCAGGGTCTTAAGACCCTGGACCAAAACAATTTCTGATATAGACCATTAACTTAAATCTCTACCGCAGATAGAGGCAAAAACCTCAATGTTTTTATACGAGGCAAAAATTCCGTCTATGACCCTCCTTCAGAGCGATCGCTGTTACCAGCCTGCAGTAAAACCATCTCACAGAATACAATTAGTGGCCTACCCTTTGATTTAGTAAAGGAATAACAAATACTTTGATCATGAACATCATTGAACATAAATAGATGAATGTATATAGACTTATGACTGTAAGACATTTGCAAAATATTTTTCTCGGCATTTGCAATGAATGTAGTTTCCAATATTGTTAATTATCAATTGATTTTGAACACACAACTGAATTTCGTATGAGTCCATGTTCGATTAGTGCTCGTATAGATGGCTCGGTGGTGCCTCAGGCTGGTGGCCTGCCGACACCTCGTTGGGCTTTCGGCTGCCCTGGTGAAGAAAGAGATCCACTCAAACAGTCTGTCTCTGTCTCTTCTTGGGGTGTGGTTCAGTCCATTGGGCAGACTGTTCAGTGGCATGTGCGTGCTGGCCGAAATTGGGGAAAACTCAGGTAGAGTTGGAGCTGTGGGGGCTTTGGGGAAGGCTGGGGAAGAGTATGGGGCGTGGGGCTTTGGTCCAGGCCCTCGGCTTGCTTCAGGCCTCCTCGCTGCTTCGGCACTCCCGACACTTCTTTCCACAGCTGCTGGAGTCCCGGTGGACACATTGGCTGGCAACCTTAGTTGTTCTCGTCATCGCTGGCAAGGTGTTGTCTCTCCTCTCGGTTCCTTCCAGTCAGGTATCGGGTGTTGGTCCTGGATTGGCTTTGACCGTGCCCCTCTTAGCGAGTGCAAGTGAATCTGGAGTGGCTGCTTTCATCCTCAAATCTGCACAGAGGAACTGGCACACAAATTCTACATTTTGCAAACTTACCATTTTGGTCTCATGGTCTTTCCACCTTCCTAGGAAGCTGCTGGTCCTGAGAAGTGCTGATCTTGTGACTGAAGATGATAACCTGTTTTCTTAAAATAGGTGCCGTTGTTTGACCTAATCTTTTTGGGGAAACCATGTCGGGATATTAGATAATTCACAAAACATTTAATTACTGAATTGGCACCCTCCTTTGAGGTTGGGGTTGCTTTCGCCAACCACTGCAATTGTCAATCTAAATCATTACGTTCCTTTATCCTTAATCATATCGATTAAATAAAACCTCAACACGCTCAAACTTGACCCAATCCAAACTCACCTCCCCCCTCTGTCCCTCTCACAAGGACAGTGTTAGTCGTAGTAATAATAGTAGTAGTAGTAGTAGTATTAGTAGTTTCAGAAACATCCAAGAAAAAGAAAAGGCAGCTGATAGTCAAGCGCAGCAAGAACAGAGGCGGAGGACAGGTCATGTTTGAGGTCACTGTTCGCTTTTGCAATAGTACTTTGATATTTTACAACACCTAGTGAATTATTGTGGCCACAATAATTCACTAAATAGTTGTATTTAATTTAGTCTATCTATGATGGGACAATGCACAGAAACATTAAGTTCAGAAACAGATATTTTCTGTACCAGATTATATCTAAATAGCTACTTTCCATCTGTAGTCCCTGGCTACCTAAATTAAAGGGATCCAAAAATCAAGCAATAGAATTATGACACTAATTAATCATAATAAATATATACATTCATAATAATCAATAATTAATCAAAAATAATCATACTGTAGCATGTATTCAATTATAAGAAAAGTCACCAAATGCCCCTTCATGGACACATACTTACCATACAATACAAGCACACCTTATTTACATCATCACACAAAGACAATACATGCTCTTGTTCACATCTGTCATCATTCGTAAAAACAACCAAGATTTTAACAGCCATACCTCACAATCTACAACAAAAATGCTCTCATGGATAAATATAATACTCATTAAATTGATGTGTCAACATAATGCCCCTCTTAGTGACCGTGTGAGCAGCCTTGATTGCTCCAAAGCCACTTTTTAATTTCAAATTTGCTAGTCCTTTTGTTATAATGTGGAGAAGGCTAATTGGTCTGTACATGTTCTGGTCTTCTTTATTTCCTGCTTTATGGATTTAATCATAGTAGCAGTTTCTCGACGTGGTAGGGAAAGTGTTTTCCGTTATTGATTTATTTATCAATCGTTGTTATACGAGCAATAATACAATCCTTATATGTTTTTAGGAAGATAGTGTCCAACCCATATATATATCTCTAGATCGTGAGTCTGATAATGCAGTGAAGATTTTGTTTAACTTTGTTTCATTTGTTAATTTTAAAATTAGTCCATCCTGAATAAATGACAATTATTTGCACTGATTTTGAGGGATTTTTTATTCAGGGTTTGTACAGACTGGATGAAATGTTCATTAAAATTATTACTTATGTCCAGACTGTCTGCGATAGTAGCGCCATTGATATTTAATGTTATAGTGTTGTTTCTTGTTTGCTCTCTTTCCGTAAGTTTGTATCTGGTTTTCCATAACTTTCTAATGTTCCCTTTTGCAGCTTTGATTAATTCTAAGTGAAAGTCAGCCTTAGACTTCCGCATAAACATTGTAACTTTGTTCCTCCAAACTTTTAAATCATACGATCTGTATTTAGACCTGTTTTAATTGCTCTTATGAGAGCTGAGTCCTCATGTCTTTATTAGAATCCAATGGTATTTTTATTTTAGCACTCTTCTTTCTGGTTTTGTATTCGTGTATTTACAGATGTTCTCTTTAATTTTTGTCATCCAATTGTAATTCTAGTAGGGCTGCTTATCATTTGTATCATATAGAAGCCGTTCATAATATCCTTAAGTTTCTTTCTACGCGTCTTATTTAACCAGTCCAGATTAACGTCCCCCATGACGTTACTTCTTTCATACTATGCTGTTTGAGGATGTCTGAAAATGAATCAAGAAAAATGTCTTTAGCTGTGGTCGGTCGGTATACTACAATTACCTTGAAATACATTTCTGAAGAAAATGTGATTTTAATTTCAACATACTCAAATTGATCTACTTTTAATGTTTTCCCTTTCATAAATCATAATTCCTCCCCCCTTTGTCACTCGATCTGTCTTTTCTGTAATCTTGTCCCCCGGGACATTAATTAGAACGTAAAGGTGTTGTGGGTTTTAACCATGTCTCTGATAGACACGGTAATCCGGATTAGAGTCTGACAGTAACTGCTGTATTTGTTCAGTATATTTCCTGTGGTAGAAAGTTTATTAATGCGGACACGTTTGTTACTGAATACTTTCTACAGACTTCTGTCTCTCTGCGACTTTGTGTATGTAATAAACAACTATAAATATTTGATATGCTTAAATTTTGTTTTAGCTCAGCTGTTGCGTAGCTGCTAGCTCTTTGTAGCCTACAGCAGAAATGTCCAAATTGCAACCAATAGTTATGTTTTTAACAGACAACCGAAATAATTGATTTGCGTATCGGTTCATTCAGCGGCAGCTACGCCCTGTTTTATCATTTGACCTAAATTGTTTTGTTTCGTAGGCAGGACAGACAAGTGACAACACTTTGCCAGTTTACATCATGTCTAGTTATTTTCCAATGTTCAGATATCAAACTGTTCAGGCGTGTTAACAATTCTTGTACAAATATTGATACATTTACTATGTGTATGCAGTTATCTGATGATACGTTTCCTAACTGTTGTACAGAGCCTTGCATGTTAATGCAGGTATAATTAGCTTTCTTCACATATTTATCAAATATTGGTTTCTGCTTTGTCTCTTTAGCTACAAGGTCAATTTTGTTTTGCTCATTACTTCAATTCAACTTTTTTGACTCATTTTGAGTAATTTTCTGGGCTTATACATACAACACAATCAGTTTTTGTAGCCTTTTCCACTTGCTCCGCCATAAGGAACAAATTAATTACCAAAACAGGAACCAATTATTATCAAACTTTGACACACCATCAAATGGTATGCTTACAACTTGTCACAGTGGAATTTTTAGTGTGCTAGTTAACATGTCCCTTTGATAACACAAATACAATCCCAAATACTTTTTTCCCATTATATGACATTTTTAGAATGTGCTAAGTGTACTCAGCTTGGTCTTTCCACTATATTTACTGCGTTTTAAGTTATTTACAATCTCTCCCCCCTTGGAGAATGCTCATGTTTCCTTTTCATTGATTTTTCAAAATTTTGGTAGCTGATAAGGTCTTTCAAATATTGTTTCAAATAGTCTGAGTCTTGTTGTATTTGTAATGTTCATGTACTGTACATTTGTACTAAATCTATACATTGTTCATGGACGTTTTGTTTCTTCCATACATTTCTTTAATCTGTTTTTATTTTATTCCCGTTTGTCCTTTTCACTAATCCTGCGCTTTGTGGATGATAAGCACAGTGATTTTTTTTATATCAATGGATAATAATGATTCTATATTCTTGATCAATTGATTCACAAAATAAGGTCCATTGTCACTGTATAGATTTAGTTATACCATATCTTGGTATTATCTCTTTGCATAATGCTTTTGCTACTGTTAGTGCATCTGCTTTTCCTTTAGGAAATATTTCTACCCTTTTTGAAAATGCGTCTACTATGACCAGACAATAATGTTCTCCTTCACTCTTATTTAGTTTAATTAAAATCCAAGCCTAGATGTCGTATACGAAATGTTTTATTTTTTATTTTATTTTTTTTGTACGAATTAAACTATAGGAAGTATAGTACTTCTGTATGACGATATCCATATCCCTCCTGTTGAGCTATGAGTTCAACCTTGGCTCAATATTGCTGCTCACTTATACCGATTTTTCTTTGTAAGATTGGTTTATTGTCTAGACATACAGTACATAGATGTCTTCTTTGTTCATCATCATCCTCATCATTTATTTTTATTCCTTTCATGAAAATGCATATATATAAGCCACATACAGTTGACATTGTTTTGTTTTTTATACATTTCCATGATCAGAAAGGAATAGATGGAAGAATACTATTCTTATATTTATCTGACCCTTTTTTTAACATAAATTATTTTAGATGACTTTATCACTGTTACCTCCACCAACACCCTAACTCCAAAATACTTTTCATTTTCATTTAAGCATTTTCAAAATGACACGTCCAATCACAATCAAAAATCAGTTTGATATAATGCCAGTTGTCTCTTTTTGTAACTCTTTTTAAATTCAAAAATATTCTTGCAGCTTTTTTAAGTCTTTGTCTAGAGCAGGGGTGTCAAACTCATTTTAGATCGGGGGCCACATGGAGAAAAACCTACTCCCAGGTGGGCCGGACAGGTAAAATCACGGCACGATAACTTAAAAATAAAGACACATTCAGATTGTTTTCTTTGTTTAAAAATAGAACAAGAAAATTCTGAAAATGTACAAATCATAATGTTGTTTTTTTGTTTTTTACACTTACATGTTGCGGTTAGTAGTATTCTATCTTTATTTGTCGTTATTCATATTTTCTGAATACATTATGTGATAATGTTCATCAGTCAACTCATTGGTGTTAATTTTCAATCTATTACGATAAAAAAATTATATCAAAATCAAATTACAGGATGTTATTCATGTAAGTTTGCTCATTTTCCTTAACTGGTGCACTAACATCATGTGGTTTATTTTATTTTTTTACATATGTAGCATAATCTACAAAGATGCAAATAATTGCTATTGTGACATCTAGTGGACACATTTAGAACAGCAGTTTCTTTCATTCAAAAATTTTGGTTCATTTTTATACTTAGCAAACTCATCCCGCGGGCCGGATAAAACCTGTCCGCGGGCCTGATCCGGCCCACGGGCCGTACGTTTGACACCCCTGGTCTAGAGAATTCTATGCTTTCACAGCAGCAACAGACAGGCACATTTGCTTCAAATGTGTTGGCACTCTTATTTAGTTTAAAATCATACGGCCTTCTGTGGTTCTCATCTTCAGATGTGAACACAAGGAACTTTTGTAAGTCCTTCGGAAGAACTTTATTTCTAGCTTTGAACATCACTTATAGAGTATGCAATTCTACCATGTCTTTTATTTTCAATAATCCTGACCTAATGAAGAGTGCATTTGTGTGGTCTCTATATCCTACTGTAAAAATTATACGAATTGCTCTTTTCTGCGAAAGAAATAAAGGCATTATGTTGCTGTGTTTTGTATTTCCCCATATTTCTGCACAATAATTGAAATAAGGTAGAATAATTGAGCAATATTACATTCTCATTGTATTATTTAACCTTGTTCAAAATAAATGAGCTTTTAGATACCTTATTTTTCACATGCAATATATGAGCTTCCCATGTCAACTTTTCATCTAAGATGACCCCAAGAAATCTGATTTCAGACAACTTCTCAAATTTTCACATTGTTTATGGATAAACTAACTTCTATCTTTCTTTTATTACTGAATACTATAAATTTAGTCTTTTCCAAGTTTAGAGATAATTTATTTACATCAAACCATAATTTTTGTTCAGCCATTTCCTCTTCAATATTATCGGCTAAGATTTTCAAGTCATCTCACTAAGAAACATTGACTGCATAACCCTATTTTCCCTTTTCCAGACATCCCCTGATGTATCATTAGCTCTTGGTATTTTGTTTGCTAAGCTAGGTCCTACATTTACAAATAATATATTTATCTCTTATTTCAATACCCCACATTATCTCTGTTTCGCATTAGTTTATTCCATTTAGCATTAATTCTTCTCATTGACTTTATTTTTCCCATTTTTTCATTTATTTTAACTTTTCTCTCACTTTAGCACTTTGAGTTTTCTCTTATTTTATTTTTCTCTCTCTCTCTGTCTCTCTCCACACTCAATCTCAATTTTACCATCAATTTTTCTAGTTGTCATTCCTCCTTCATGATCTGATACTATTGCTAAACCTAGCACAGTCATTTTATTCTTTACATGCTCTCCTCACCCCCCAGGGTGTGATCATGGGTGATCGGTCAAATGCAGAGAATAATTTCGCCACACCTAGTGTGTGTGTGACAATCATTGGTACTTTAACTTCTTTAACTTTACATGCTACGGTGTCACACAAAAATTTGATTTCTTTAGCCTTTATTTATATTATTATCTCTGATTTACTCCCTGTTTGTTTACTTAAGTCCTCATAATTTAGTATGTCCTTATTATCCCTCTGATCAATTTCTTTGTCTTTTCGTGTGGTCTTTGGAGATTTGGATGTCTCCTATTTTGGTTACAATAGATTCTAACAGACCACATCAGGTCTGCGTTTTTTGGGTCTCTTTTTGACCGTACTGTTGGTTGCTTCAATACATTTTCATTGTATGGTTCTACTGCTTTCCAGTCTTTACATTTTAACTCGTCTTTTGGACTAACCTTTGGTTTACTTGTCCCTTTTCCCATTTTATAAATTTGGAGTAATCCGTCGTCCCCTACAGAGCCGAACTTATAAGGATTACTTTTTTCTTTGTTGTAAGATAGTGGTTTAATTTATTATCGTGGTACACGTCGCTTCTATTGGAGTTGGTTCCCCAGTGGAGGTGTCTTGCCTACAAGCTTCCACAATAACCCACTATTTACTTCTCACAACTTTAATATGGAGTGATAGCCGAATGGCGATTACTCCCACACACTCTCAAGTTCATTCATACTTTTCAGTGTTAAGATATTTGGAACATTTTCAATGTTTCATGTAGGAGTCCGACCCCCTCTAGGTTATTGTTGTTTACGGACAAAAATTCAGTTTTTTTCCTGAATAGACCTTGTTAGATCTGTGTTGGACGCCGTCGCCCTCAGATAATGGCTTACGGATATTTCAAATTATTGTGGGATCCGACACCCTCCAGTATTTTGGCCTCTTCAGTTTTTATCTTAATTCAGTTTTTATTTTAAATTTTAATCACGGACATTGGACTCCGTCGTCTCCTCTAATTATTTGGCCTTTTTACCTGTTAGAGCCTAGGATTTACAGGGTTTGTCTTTGTCTATGCGTCGTAACCCTCAGTCACACGCTTTTTCTTAGTCGTTTCTTTCTCTTAAAACGTACTCACTGCTCTCTGCGTTCCTTCCTCTTGTCCTCGGTTTTCCGTCAATTTTTCAAATTCCAGCCAAAATGAAGAAAAGCAGTTCCTCAATCAGGATTTCGTTGCCATGGTCTTTCTGGTTTCACTCACTCTTGCTGGAATCGTCAAAACTTATTGGATCCGGCTCGAAGGACCAATTAGATGTTAGGTTCAAACACTGATGACATCTATTAAACAAGATAAAAGACAAGGAATCAAACAGAGACAGAATTAACTTTGGACTCAATTTTGAGGAGAGACATGGCCACTGTACTTTCTGTACAGTCCTGCACCACGCTCTGACGAAGAAGCTTTTCGTCCTCTCTTTTATTTAGATGTTCAATGTTTACGCAACAACACATTTCGCAACAGGATTGGGTAGTATGTAAACAGTCCTTGTTTTCGGTCACAATAGAAGACAGAAGAAGAAGATCCCTCG
This sequence comes from Entelurus aequoreus, assembly GCF_033978785.1. Classification (NCBI taxonomy): domain Eukaryota; kingdom Metazoa; phylum Chordata; class Actinopteri; order Syngnathiformes; family Syngnathidae; genus Entelurus; species Entelurus aequoreus. Next base: position 52,869,146 of record NC_084742.1, read on the forward strand.
GGCTTGGGCTTGTCGTAGATTCAGCTTTGGCAGGTTTTTGGAGGACAATGGATGACTCCTCCCGTCTGATTCCATCATACACAGCGGAATCTTCCGAGCGTTTGGCTTGGTGCCACAAAGACAGCTTCTTGTCTGTTCAATGGAAACTCACAATGGAAAGTTTTTTTGATAATTTAAATACAATTTTTCTGACAACTTATATAAGACTTTTAAAGTCATTTTGATAATAGGCTAATATAGACACCTACATCATGTGTTGTCTTCATTATAACACTTATATAAGACTTTTAAAGTCATTTTGATAGTAGGCTAATATAGACACTTACATCATGTGTTGTCTTCATTATAACACTTATATAAGACATTTAAAGTCATTTTGATAGTAGGCTAATATAGACACTTACATCCTGTGTTGCCTTCATTATAACACTTATATAAGACTTTTAAAGTCATTTTGATAGTAGGCTAATATAGACACTTACATCATGTGTTGTCTTCATTATAACACGTAAATGAGACTTTTAAAGTCATTTTGATAGTAGGCTAATATAGACACTTACATCAGGTGTTGCCTTCATTATAACACTTATATAAGACTTTTAAAGTCATTTTGATAGTAGGCTAATATAGACACTTACATCATGTGTTGCCTTCATTATAACACTTATATAAGACTTTTAAAGTCATTTTGATAGTAGGCTAATATAGACACTTACATCATGCGTTGTCTTCATTATATATAACACGTATATGAGACTTTTAAAGTCATTTTGATAGTAGGCTAATATAGACACTTACATCAGGTGTTGCCTTCATTATAACACTTATATAAGACTTTTAAAGTCATTTTGATAGTAGGCTAATATAGACACTTACATCCTGCGTTGTCATGCCCTTGTCTCATTAAGACAATGAAAATGATTGGTGTCATTATTAAGCCCCGCCTCCGCCACTGAGCATGTAATTAATTAGTTGTTAAACAGCATGCTTTGTTTTCATCATGACGCCTAATTAGCGAGCAAAAAACAATCCTCAAGGTCAACTGCGCAGACGAGCAGAGGGTGATAAAAATGCTTTGTGTTCTTCTACGGATTCATTTTGTGGGACAATTAGCTGTGAAGACATTGATAATAATAACGATGATGATGATGATGATGAAAATGAGTTGTGTGTAGTTTCCCGCTCAGTGGGGACGCCATCTTGGCCGACCATCAGGGGTCTTTTCTCTGCAATGCACATGGCAGCCATTTTGTTGTGTTTAAACCACTTTTTGTCTCCTCACACTCACTCACACTAACTTTTGTCCATGAGAAGTGAGCTCATGTCCCCTAATCTCAGCCATCTTTCTTTTTTTTACACTACAACTCTTTCATATACTGTCTAATAACAGTAATACTACAATAACAGTAATAGTATACTGTCTAATAACAGTAATACTACAATAACAGTAATAGTATACTGTCTAATAACAGTAATACAACAATAACAGTAATAGTATACTGTCTAATGACAGTAATACTACAATAACAGTAATAGTATACTGTCTAATGACAGTAATACTACAATAACAGTAATAGTATACTGTCTAATAACAGTAATACAACAATAACAGTAATAGTATACTGTCTAATGACAGTAATACTACAATAACAGTAATAGTATACTGTCTAATGACAGTAATACTACAATAACAGTAATAGTATACTGTCTAATAACAGTAATACTACAATAACAGTAATAGTATACTGTCTAATAACAGTAATACTACAATAACAGTAATAGTATACTGTCTAATAACAGTAATACTACAATAACAGTAATAGTATACTGTCTAATGACAGTAATACTACAATAACAGTAATAGTATACTGTCTAATGACAGTAATACTACAATAACAGTAATAGTATACTGTCTAATAACAGTAATACTACAATAACAGTAATAGGATACTGTCTAATAACAGTAATACTACAATAACAGTAATAGTATACTGTTTAATAACAGTAATACTACAATAACAGTAATAGTACACTGTCTAATAACAGTAATAGTATACTGTCTAATAGCAGTAATACTACAATAACAGTAATAGTATACTGTCTAATAACTATAATACTACAATAACAGTAATAGTATACTGTTTAATAAAAGTAATACTACAATAACAGTAATAGTATACTGTCTAATAGCAGTAATACTACAATAACAGTAATAGTATAGTGTCTAATAGAAGTAATACTACAATAACAGTAATAGTATACTGTCTAATGACAGTAATACTACTATAACAGTAATAGTGTACTGTCTAATGACAGTAATACTACAATAACAGTAATAGCATACTGTCTAATGACAGTAATACTACAATAACAGTAATAGTATACTGTCTAATGACAGTAATACTACAATAACAGTAATAGTATACTGTCTAATAACAGTAATACTACAATAACAGTAATAGTATACTGTCTAATAACAGTAATACTACAATAACAGTAATAGTATTCTGTCTAATAACAGTAATACTACAATAATAGTAATAGTATCCTGTCTAATAACAGTAATACTACAATAACAGTAATAGTATACTGTCTAATAGCAGTAATACTACAATAACAGTAATAGTATACTGTTTAATAACAGTAATACTACAATAACAGTAATAGTATAGTGTCTAATGACAGTAATACTACAATAACAGTAATAGTATACTGTCCAATGACAGTAATACTACAATAACAGTAATAGTATACTGTCCAATGACAGTAATACTACAATAACAGTAATAGTATACTGTCCAATAACAGTAATACTACAATAACAGTAATAGTATACTGTCTAATAACAGTAATATTACAATAACAGTAATAGTATACTGTCTAATAACAGTAATACTACAATAACAGTAATAGTATACTGTCTAATAACAGTAATACTACAATAACAGTAATAGTGTACTGTCTAATGACAGTAATACTACAATAACATTAATAGTATACTGTCTAATGACAGTAATACTACAATAACAGTAATAGTATACTGTCTAATAACAGTAATACTAAAATAACAATAATAGTATACTGTCTAATAGCAGTAATACTACAATAACAGTAATAGTATACTGTCTAATAACAGTAATACTACAATAACAGTAATAGTATACTGTCTAATAACAGTAATACTACAACAACAGTAATAGTATACTGTCTAATAACAGTAATACTACAATAACAGTAATAGTATACTGTCTAATAACAGTAATACTACAATAACAGTAATAGTATACTGTCTAATAGCAGTAATACTACAATAACAGTAATAGTATACTGTCTAATAACAGTAATACTACAACAACAGTAATACTATACTGTCTAATAACAGTAATACTACAATAACAGTAATAGTATACTGTCTAATAACAGTAATACTACAATAACAGTAATAATACACTGTCTAATAACAGTAATAGTATAATGTCCAATAACAGTAAAACTACAATAACAGTAATAGTATACTGTCTAATAACAGTAATACTACAATAACAGTAATAGTATACTGTCTAATAACAGTAATACTACAATAATAGTAATAGTATCCTGTCTAATAACAGTAATACTACAATAACAGTAATAGTATACTGTCCAATAACAGTAATACTACAATAACAGTAATAGTATACTGTTTAATAACAGTAATACTACAATAACAGTAATAGTATACTGTCTGATAACAGTAATACTACAATAACAGTAATAGTGTACTGTCTAATGATAGTAATACTACAATAACAGTAATAGTATACTGTCTAATGACAGTAATACTATAATAACAGTAATAGTATACTGTCTATTAACAGTAATACTACAATAACAGTAATGGTGTACTGTCTAATGACCGTAATACTACAATAATAGTAATAGTATACTGTCTAATAACAGTAATACTACAATAACAGTAATAGTATACTGTCTAATAACAGTAATACTACAATAATAGTTATAGTATACTGTCTAGTGACAGTAATATTACAATAATAGTAATAGTATTCTGTTTAATAACAGTAATACTACAATAACAGTAATAGTATTCTGTCTAATAACAGTAATACTACAATAACAGTAATAGTGTACTTTCTAATGACAGTAATACTACAATAACAGTAATAGTATACTGTCCAATAACAGTAATACTACAATAACAGTAATAGTATACCGTTTAATAACAGTAATACTACAATAACAGCAATAGTATACCGTTTAATAACAGTAATACTACAATCACAGTAATAGTATACTGTTTAATAACAGTAATACTACAATAATAGTAATAGTATTCTGTCTAATAACAGTAACACTACAATAATAGTAATAGTATCCTGTCTAATAACAGTAATACTACAATAACAGTAATAGTATACTGTCTAATAGCAGTAATACTACAATAACAGTAATAGTATACTGTCTAATAACAGTAATACTACAACAACAGTAATAGTATACTGTCTAATAACAGTAATACTACAATAACAGTAATAGTATACTGTCTAATAACAGTAATACTACAATAACAGTAATAATACACTGTCTAATAACAGTAATAGTATAATGTCCAATAACAGTAATACTACAATAACAGTAATAGTATACTGTCTAATAACAGTAATACTACAATAACAGTAATAGTATACTGTCTAATAACAGTAATACTACAATAATAGTAATAGTATCCTGTCTAATAACAGTAATACTACAATAACAGTAATAGTATACTGTCTAATAACAGTAATACTACAATAACAGTAATAGTATACTGTTTAATAACAGTGATACTACAATAACAGTAATAGTATACTGTCTGATAACAGTAATACTACAATAACAGTAATAGTGTACTGTCTAATGACAGTAATACTACAATAACAGTAATAGTATACTGTCTAATGACAGTAATACTATAATAACAGTAATAGTATACTGTCTATTAACAGTAATACTACAATAACAGTAATGGTGTACTGTCTAATGACCGTAATACTACAATAATAGTAATAGTATACTGTCTAATAACAGTAATACTACAATAACAGTAATAGTATACTGTCTAATAACAGTAATACTACAATAATAGTTATAGTATACTGTCTAGTGACAGTAATATTACAATAATAGTAATAGTATTCTGTTTAATAACAGTAATACTACAATAACAGTAATAGTATTCTGTCTAATAACAATAATACTACAATAGCAGTAATAGTGTGCTGTCTAATAACAGTACTAGTATACAGTCTAATAACAGCAATACTACAATAACAGTAATAGTATACTGTCTAATAACAGTAATACTACAATAACAGCATTAGTATACTGTCTAATAACAGTAATACTACAATAATAGTAATACTATACTGTCTAATAACAGTAATACTACAATAACAGTAATAGTATACTGTCTAATAACAGTAATACTACAATAACAGTACTAGTATACGGTCTAATAACAGTAATACTACACTACTACAATAACAGTATACTGTCAAATAACAGTAATACCCCAATAACAGTAATACTACAATAACAGTAATAGTATACTGTCTAATAACAATAATATTACAATAACAGTAATAGTATACTGTCTACTGACAGTGATACTACAGTAAATGTAATAGTATACAGTCTACTGACAGTAATACTACAGTAAAAGTAATAGTATACTGTTTAATAACAGTAATACTACAATAACAGTAATAGTATTCTGTCTAATAACAGTAATACTACAATAGCAGTAATAGTATACTGTCTAATAACAGTAATACTATAATAACAGTAATAGTATATTGTCTAATAACAATAATATTACTATAAAAGTAATAGTATACTGTCTAATAACAGTAATACTACAATAACAGTAATAGTATAGTCTAATAACAGTAACACTACAATAACAGTAATAGTATACTGTCTAATAACAGTAATACTACAATAACAGGAAAAGTATACTGTCTAATAACAGTAATACTACAATAACAGTAATAGTATACTGTCTAATAACAGTAATACTACAATAACAGTAATTGTATACTGTCCAATAACAGTAATACTACAATAACAGTAATAGTATACTGTTTAATAACAGTAATAGTATACTGTCTAATAACAGTAATACTACAATAACAGTAATAGTATACTGTCTAATAACAGTAATACTACAATAACAGTAATAGTATACTGTCTAATAACAGTAATACTACAATAACAGTAATAGTATACTGTCTAATAACAGTAATACTACAATAACAGTAATAGTATACTGTCTAATAACAGTAACACTACAATAACAGTAATAGTATAGTGTCTAATAACAGTAATACTGCAATAATAGTAATAGTATACTGTCTAATAACAGTAATACTACAATAACAGTAATAGTACAGTGTCTAATACCAGTAATACTACAATAATAGTAATAGTATTCTGTCTAATACCAGTAATACTGGTATTCCCCCCCCCCCCCCTCCAGATATTAATTTCCTTTAAATAGGCCAGTAATAAAAAGTGTCATAAGAGTAGAGATAAAATCAATGTTGCTGTGAAAGTCGGATGATAAAGTTGTTTGAGTGGAATGAGGAATGTAACAACTTGCAAAAATACAAAATGGTTGACAGAACATGAAAGAGTTCATTGTTCACTCAACACAGACGTCATAAAGCCATCAAAGCTCACATTTAGGGTTCACACACCAAGAAGCAAGATGAGGCGATGGAAGATAAAAGTATAATGAATACATTTGTAGGACAAAGGGTAATTGTGGTGTGTTCAAAGACTTTTGATAAAAGTTCAAAACAGATGCATCACTGATGTTTAAAGACCGAGGAGGCCATATATAATGAATTATTAATATAATAATGATAAATTAATATTATAATAATGATGGATTATTATTATTATAATAAGGATAAATTTGTATTATAATAATGATGAGTTATTATTGTAATAATGATGAATAAGTATCATAATAATGATTAATATTTTTTATAATTATGATTAATTTATCATTATTAAAATAATTAATAATGATACATTATTATAATTATGATGAATTATTATTTTATTAATGATGAATTATTATAATAATAATGAACTATTATTATAATGATGATACATTAGTATTGTAATAATGATGAATTATTATTATAATAATGATGAATTAGTATCATAATAATGATGAATATTTTTATAATTATGATTAATTTATCATGATTAAAATAATTAATAATGATACATTATTATAATTATGATGAATTATTATTTTATTAATGATGAATTATTATAATAATAATGAAGTATTATTATAATGATGATACATTAGTATTGTAATAATGATGAATTATTATTATAATAATGATTAATTATTATTATAATAAAGATGGATTATTAAATATTGATGAATTATCAATATATTATTTTACTAATGATGAATTACTATTATAATGATGATCAATTAATATTATAATAATGTTGAATTATTGTTGTAATAATGAAAAATTATTATGATGATGATGAATTATTATTATTATAATAATTAATTAGTATTATAATAAAGATTAATTATTATATCATAATGATGAGTTATTTTTATTATAATGATGAAATATTATTATTATAATAATGATGAATTATTATTATTATAATAATGATGAGGCAGCACGGTGGAAGAGGGGTTAGTGCGTCTGCCTCACAATACGAAGGTCCTGAGTAGTCTTGGGTTCAATCCCAGGCTCGGGATAATTATTTTTTATTATAATAATGAATTATTATTATTATAATTGTGATGAATCATTATTATTTTGGGGCGGCATGGCGTAGTGGGTTGAGCGGCCTTGCCAGAAACCTGAGGGTTGCAGGTTCGCTCCCCGCCTCTTACCATCCAAAAATCGCTGCCGTTGTGTCCTTGGGCAGGACACTTCACCCTTGCCCCCGGTGCCGCTCACACCGTAGAATGAATGATGAATGAATGAGTTGTAAAAATGAATGATGGGTTCTCACTTCTCTGTGAAGCGCTTTGAGTGTCTAGAAAAGCGCTATATAAATCTAATCCATTATTATTATTATTATTATTATACCAATGATGAATTATTATTATAATAATGATGAATTATTATTATAAGGATTAATTATTATTATAATAATGATGAATTATTAATATACTAATGATTAATTATTATTATAATTATGATGAATCATTATTATACCAATGATGAATTATTGTTATAATTATGATGAATTATTATTATACCAATGATGAATTATTATTATAATAATGATGAATTATAATTAGACTCTGCAGCATCGCGTGGACATCGGGGGCGGTACCTCTGGATTGGCAGACCGGGGTTGTGGTTCCTCTCTTTAAAAAGGGGAACCAAAGGGTGTGTTCTAACTATCGTGGGATCACACTCCTCAGCCTTCCCAGTAAGGTCTATTCAGGTGTACTGGAGAGGAGGCTACGCCGGATAGTCGAACCTCGGATTCAGGAGGAACAGTGTGGTTTTCGTCCTGGTCGTGGAACGGTAGACCAACTCTATACTCTCGGCAGGGTCCTTGAGGGTGCATGGGAGTTTGCCCAACCAGTCTACATGTGCTTTGTGGACTTGGAGAAGGCATTCGACCGTGTCCCTCGGGAAGTCCTGTGGGGAGTGCTCAGAGAGTATGGGGTATCGGACTGTCTGATTGTGGCTGTCCGCTCCCTGTACGATCAGTGTCAGAGCTTGGTCCGCATTGCCGGCAGTAAGTCGGACACGTTTCCGGTGAGGGTTGGATTCCGGCAAGGCTGCCCTTTGTCACCGATTCTGTTCATAACTTTTATGGACAGAATTTCTAGGCGCAGTCAAGGCGTTGAGGGGATCTGGTTTGGTGGCTGCAGGATTAGGTCTCTGCTTTTTGCAGATGATGTGGTCCTGATGGCTTCATCTGGCCAGGATCTTCAGCTCTCACTGGACCGGTTCGCAGCCGAGTGTGAAGCGACTGGGATGAGAATCTAAAAGAAAGGGCATCTCTATCCTCCTTCAAAACCGCAATAAAAGTTCACCTCCAGGCAGCTACAACCCTAAACTAACACCCTCCCCGGATTGCTAACAATCAAATGTAAACAATCAAATGCAGATACTTTTTCTTATGCCTTCTGATCTCTCTCTCTCTCTCTCTCTCTCTATGTCCACTACTTGATGTCCATATCCTAACCCCCCTCCACACCCCTGATTGTAAATAATGTAAATAATTCAATGTGATTATCTTGTGTGATGACTGTATTATGATGATAGTATATATGATAGTATATATCTGTATCATGAATCAATTTAAGTGGACCCCGACTTAAACAAGTTGAAAAACTTATTCGGGTGTTACCATTTAGTGGTCAATTGTATGGAATATGTACTTCACTGTGCAACCTACTAATAAAAGTGTCAATTAATCAATCAATCAGCACCTCCAAGTCCGAGTCCATGGTTCTCGCCCGGAAAAGGGTGGAGTGCCATCTCCGGGTTGTGGAGGAGACCCTGCCCCAAGTGGAGGAGTTCAAGTACCTTGGAGTCTTGTTCACGAGTGAGGGAAGAGTGGATCGTGAGATCGACAGGCGGATTGGTGCGGTGTCTTCCGTAATGCGGACGCTGTATTGATCCGTTGTGGTGAAGAAGGAGCTGAGCCGGAAGGCAAAGCTCTCAATTTACCGGTCGATCTCCGTTCCCATCCTCACCTATGGTCATGAGCTTTGGGTTATGACCGAAAGGACAAGATCACGGGTACAAGCGGCCGAAATGAGTTTCCTCCGCCGAGTGGCGGGTCTCTCCCTTAGAGATAGGATGAGAAGCTCTGTCATCCGGGGGGAGCTCAAAGTAAAGCCGCTGCTCCTCCACATGGAGAGGAGCCAGATGAGGTGGTTCGGGCATCTGGTCAGGATGCCACCCGAACGCCTCCTTAGGGAGGTGTTTAGGGCACGTCCGACCGGTAGGAGGCCATGGGGAAGACCCAGGACACGTTGGGAAGACTATGTCTCCCGGCTGGCCTGGGAACGCCTCGGATCCCCCGGGAAGAGCTGGACGAAGTGGCTGGGGAGAGGAAAGTCTGGGCTTCCCTGCTTAGGCTGTTGCCCCCGCGACCCGACCTCGGATAAGTGGAAGAAGATGGATGGATGGATGGAATTATAATCATAAGGATGAATTATTATTATTATAATAATGATGAATTATTATTATTATAATTATGATGAATTATTATACTAATTATGAATTATTATTATACTAATGATTAATTATTATTATTGTAATAATGATGAATTATTATTATTATTACAATAATGATTAACTATTATTATAATGATACATTATTATTATTATAATAATAATGATACAATATTTTTATAATTAATATTATACTAATGATGAATTATCATTATTATAATTATGATTAATTATTAGTATACTAATGATGAATTACTATTATAATTATGATGAATTATTATTATACTAATGATTAATTATTATTATAAGGATGAAATATTGATCCCGAAGGGAATAAGCGGTATAAAATGGATGGATATAATAATGATAAATAATTATTATGATTATTATTATACTATTTATGAATTATTATTATTATAATTATGATGAATTATTATTATACTATGATTCATTATTATTATAATTATGATGAATTATTATTATTGTACACACCAATATTACACACTATTTTATAGGTTGTACAGACTCATAGTACACACTATTTTATATAAGGTACACAGTGTTTAGCGCAAGATGTTTAATAGTACACACTATTTTGTAGATTGTACACTCTAATAGTACACACTACTTTATAGATTGTACACAGTGTTTAGTGCGGGATATTAAATATTACACAGTACCTTATAGGTTGTACACAGTACTTTATAGATTGTACACGCTGTTTAGCAGGTGGTACTAGATGTCAGTACATTGGGGAGTCAGTGTGTGAGAGTGGGGCGCTGACAGAAGGTCTAGGGCATGGGTGTCAAACTCTGGCCCGCGGGCCAAATTTGGCATTCACCGCTAATTCTAATACTTGCCAACCCTCCCGGGAGTCTCCCAAACTTTAGCGCCCCTCCCGAAAATCGTCAGGTCTGCTTTTCATCCAGTCCAACAAGTGCTGGCCCAGTCACATAACATGTGCGGCTTCTGCACGCACACACAATTGAATGCAAGCATACTTGATCAACAGCGATACAGGTTACACTGAGGGTAGCCGGAAAAAAACTTTAACACTGTTAGAAATATACGCCACACTGTGAATCCACACCAAACAAAAATGACAAACACATTTCGGGAGAACATCCGCACAGTAACACAACATAAACACAACAGAACAAATACCCAGAACCCTTTGCAGCACTAACTCTCCCGGGACGCTACAAGGTGTGTATGTGGGGGGGAGGTTTGGTGGTAGCGGGGGTGTATTTTGTAGCGTCCCGGAAGAGTTAGTGCTGCAAAGGATTCTGGGTATTTGTTCTGTTGTGTTTATGTTGTGTTACTGTGCGGATGTTCTCCCGAAATGTGTTTGTCATTCTTGTTTGGTGTGGATTCACAGTGTGACGAATATTTGTAACATTGTTAAAGTTTTTTATACTGTTTTTTATACCCTCAGTGTAACCTGTATCGCTGTTGTTGAACTATGCGTTGCATTCACTTGTGTGTGTGCGTACCGAAGCCGCACATATCTTGTGACTGGGTCTGAACGATGTTAGAATGGATGAAAAGCGGACGTGACGACAGCTCGTAGAATACGTTAAAGGCAGTGCATTTAAGGCACGCCCCCAAGACTGTGGTCCGGGTGGGCTACGAGATATAAACACCTTCGTTCGATAATGAGGGTTGCCTCAGCTCAAAGCCTGAGCCCCGACATTAATGAACTAGCATCCAAGAAAAGATGGCAGGTATCTGGCTTGGGCACATCAGATTAGATCAGTGTGTTGCAAACTGAGCAGTTTAAAGTCCTGAATGGTTGTTTTATTCATTGTTATTTTATTTTCAAATGTATTAGCCTGTGGAAAAAGTTAATGTTGATATTTACCTCGGAAGGCTGCAAATACAAAAGAGGCATTACATTTTTATTTAAATTGTATTTGATATGCCATTGATATTTTTTCATTATTATTATTATTATTTGAAACTGGATTTTGCATGTCACTATAAAGTTATATAAGCCTTGCTTGTTCAATATTCAATGCAAAACTTGTTTGGGTCCCTATTACAAGGTTAATTTGTTCAACCTTGGCCCGCGGCTTTGTTCAGTTTTACATTTTGGCCCACTCTGTATTTGAGTTTGACACCCATGGTCTAGGGCAGTGGTCCCCAACCACCGGGCAGCGGCCCGGTACCGGGCCGCACAAGAAATTAAAAAAAAAAAAAAACTGTTTTTTTTTTTTTTTTTTAATGAAATCAACATAAAAAACACAATATATACATTATATATCAATATAGATCAATACAGTCTGCAGGGATACAGTTCGTAAGCACACATGATAGTATTTATTTATGTAAAAAAAAAAAAAAAAAAAAAAAAAATTTTTTTTTTTTTTTTTAAATACTCCACCCCCATCCCCACCCCCACCCCCACCCCCACCGGTCCGTGGGGCAACTTTTCAAACGTTGACCGGTCCGCAGCTACAAAAAGGGGGACCTAGGTTGGGGACCACTGGTCTAGGGGATGTCTAGTGGAGCTGCCACAATATCTCTCCCTCTACCAACTGCAACCAATTCATCCTGCCTTTAACTGCTCTGTATTAACTATACAAATTGTGGATGAGTCATGAGAAGTGTTGAAGGAATCATTTGGGTTAGTCCTTTTAGCGCAGTCCTGCTGCTCGTGTCTCTCCTCCTTCAAGGACTTGAGACTCATGAATTACTCAGTCTCTGGGCAACGTTAGATCTTTGATGCAGGAGAGCCTGGAGGAGCAAGGAGGACTCGAATCATTTTCCTTTTGAGCCGAATGAAGCGGCTGCCCCTCCCCCGCTCTACCTCTCCACTTGTCAGCTCGCAGTCGAGCCGCAGGGATGAGATCTTCTTAACGTGGTCTTCACGGCAGAGGCGCTCACACGTGGAATGTGGATTCATCGCCCGGTTCAACGGGGGGCGCCGAGCTCCACCCGGCCGGATCCAGCGCTCGCTCTCGTGACTCGCCCCCCTGCTGGGTCCGCATCACGCCGTCTTGTGCTTCTCGCCGCCAGCCAGCCTGTCTCATGTGACCCGCTCTCTTCCACGCTCGATCACCTTCTGACTGGATGGACTCACGCTTCAGCGCCTCTCGGTTACTCCGCCGACATACTTTCCCGGTCGCCGCAAAACAACACCCTTGCCATGTCTTTGTCTGCATCTAGCCGCCACTCGTGCAGCAGCATTTGGGAGCCGCTGCAGGGTCTTTAGAGCTTTGATCAGAGGACCTGCCTTTATAAGCCTGCACAACCTGCTGTCCGGCGCCGGAACGTAGCTACCTGTCCTGTACAGTAAGCCGTATATACAGCATGGCGCAGTTAGGAGAGTGGCCATGCCAGGGTTCCTGGTTCAATCCCCACCTTCTACCAACCTCGTCACGGCCGTTGTGTCCTTTAGCAAGACACTTTTTCGCCCTTGCTCCTGATGGTTCGGGGTTAGGTCCTCGCATGGCAGCTCCCGCCATCAGTGTGTGAATGTGTGTGTGAATGGGTGAATGTGGAAATGGTGTCAAAGCGCTTTGAGGACCTTGAAGGTAGACAAGCGCTATACAAGTATAATCCATTTACCATTTTGTTACGTGTGCGCTCCACCTGGAAGACAAGAGCCACTCAAAAACATCCTTTCTTCTGACCCGCCCCTCAGGTCTTCGGTGGGGTCAGCTCTGGGAGAGAACAACAAAAAGCAGGCTTTGCTACACATCTGAAAATAAAGCCTAGAGCTCAGTTAACTCCAGACGTTGGAGTTCTACGTTTTGATTGTCTGGTACCGCAAGCACTTTTCAAAAAGCACTAGCTCGATGCTAATTGACATTGGATTTGCCACGGATATTCGACTGATTAGCATTAGCAGTTTTACATGGCAATTTCAACACCTCCAAATTTGGTCATGAAAACGACACCTAAGGTGTACGTTAAAAATCAAAGTGCAATACTTAGAGAGTGAACACTTTGTAGGGCGCAACAAAATGGCAAAGACTGCTTCCTGACAAGGCAAGCACACTCTAAACCACCTTTTTGATCTCAGGGCCCAACTTTTCTACTTTTCTACAATTTTGAACACCTAATTAGTATTCTTACTCTTGATTTAATCATATTTAATAATTATATCTAAGCGACTTACAGTTTAACAACATAAAGCTTGTCGGATGATATTAAAGCATGTGTTCATCACAAAAAATATGATCAAGGCTTAGGTCAGGCTGATTACAAAAATAAATACTCATTAAAAAAAGAAGGGACTCATAAAACTGATGAAAAATAAATGTGCATACGATTACGCAGTGTTGAAGTAATTTCTAACAAAATTATTAATAATAATAGTAAGAATAATAATAACTAGAAAATTAACTGTACAAAATGAGCTATAGAGCTAGCCTAAAACATTAGCATGCTTACATTAAAATGTAACAATTAGCATGTGTGCTAACGATGGCATGCTCACAGTTAGCATGTCTCACATGTCAAGTAACACGGCTGTGAGGTGTATGGTTGCGGAAGTGTAGAAAAAAGTGAACAAAAACAGCCCAAAAAATTAGCATGCTAATATTAGCTTGCTAGCATGCTAACCTTTGCATGCTAACAGTTAACAAGTGTCCCGTACCAAGTTATTTGACTCTGGGCTTTGCTCCAAAAATATCATGCTTATGTTAGCATGCAAGCAAGCTGATGTTAGCATGCTATCAGTTAGCTTGTGTCGAAAGTAGACAAGTGTGTGAACAAAATGAGACGTTAAGCACCGAGCTACGTGAAAGTGTGGCTGAGCTACAAGAGGAGGTAATCCATTAAAAGGGTATGTACCCATTCTATTGGCCCATTGTTTTGATTTATTTGTGAATAGCGTCGCCATGGTGACACGAATTGTTGCCAACTTAAAGTACCGGTGTAGGCGCGAGTGAGACCTTTCCGACGGTATGACATATGTGGGGGCTCCTTGGCCGATCCGCCTCGTATTAATCGTAAGAGAAACGTGCGGAACTATAATAATAAAAGTTGAGAGTGTGTGCGTGAGAGAATGTGTGTGTGTTCGTGTATGTGTGTGTGTGTGTGGGTGTGTGTGTGTGTGTGTGTGTGTGTGTGTGTGTGTGTGTGTGTGTGTGTGTGTGTGTGTGTGTGTGTGTGTGTGTGTGTGTGTGTGTGTGTGAAACAGAGTCATGTGACAGGCAGAAGTGTGACTAACAATGTAAAACAAACAAGTGTAACAAGCAGTATAAAAGAAGAAACAAGTAGAGAGTGGAATTTGAGTCCATGCAACAAAGTCAAATAAATATTTCTTCTTTACTACAAACCCCGTTTCCATATGAGTTGGGAAATTGTGTTAGATGTAAATATAAACGGAATACAATGATTTGCAAATCCTTTTCAACCCATATTCAATTGAATGCACTACAAAGACAAGATATTTAATGTTCAAACTCATAAACTTTATTTTTTGCAAATAATAATTAACTTAGAATTTCATGGCTGCAACACGTGCCAAAGTAGTTGGGAAAGGGCATGTTCACCACTGTGTTACATGGCCTTTCCTTTTAACAACACTCAGTAAACGTTTGGGAACTGAGGAGACACATTTTTGAAGCTTCTCAGGTGGAATTCTTTCCCATTCTTGCTTGATGTACAGCTTAAGTTGTTCAACAGTCCGGGGGTCTCCGTTGTGGTATTTTAGGCTTCATAATGCGCCACACATTTCCAATGGGAGACAGGTCTGGACTACAGGCAGGCCAGTCTAGTACCCGCACTCTTACTATGAAGCCACGTTGATGTAACACGTGGCTTGGCATTGTCTTGCTGAAATAAGCAGGGGCGTCCATGGTAACGTTGCTTGGATGGCAACATATGTTGCTCCAAAACCTGCATGTACCTTTCAGCATTAATGGCGCCTTCACAGATGTGTAAGTTACCCATGTCTTGGGCACTAATACACCCCCATACCATCACAGATGCTGGCTTTTACACTTTGCGCCTATAACAATCCAGATGGTTATTTTCCTCTTTGGTCCGGAGGACACGACGTCCACAGTTTCCAAAAACAATTTGAAATGTGGACTCGTCAGACCACAGAACACTTTTCCACTTTGTATAAGTCCATCTTAGATGAGCACAGGCCCAGCGAAGCCGACAGCGTTTCTGGGTGTTGTTGATAAACGGTTTTCGCCTTGCATAGGAGAGTTTTAACTTGCACTTACAGATGTAGCGACCAACTGTAGTTACTGACAGTGGGTTTCTGAAGTGTTTCTGAGCCCATGTGGTCATATCCTTTACACACTGATGTCGCTTGTTGATGCAGTACAGCCTGAGGGATCGAAAGTCACGGGCTTAACTGCTTACATGCAGTGATTTCTCCAGATTCTCTGAACCCTTTGATGATATTGCAGACCGTAGATGGTGAAATCCCTAAATTCCTTGCAATAGCTGGTTGAGAAAGGTTGTTCTTAAACTGTTCAACAATTTGCTCATGCATTTGTTGACAAAGTGGTGACCCTCGCCCCATCCTTGTTTGTGAATGACTGAGCATTTCATGGAATCTACTTTTATACCCAATCATGGCACCCACCTGTTCCCAATTTGCCTGTTCACCTGTGGGATGTTCCAAATAAGTGTTTGATGAGCATTCCTCAACTTTATCAGTATTTATTGCCACCTTTCCCAACTTCTTTGTCACGTGTTGCTGGCATCAAATTCTAAAGTTAATGATTATTTGCAAAAAAAAAAAATGTTTATCAGTTTGAACATCAAATATGTTGTCTTTGTAGCATATTCAACTGAATATGGGTTGAAAATGATTTGCAAATCACTGTATTCATTTTGATAGTCGGCTAATATAGACACTTACATCATGTCTTACTTATATAAAGCTTTTAAAGTCATTTTGATAGTAGGCTAATATAGACACTTACATCATGTGTTGTCTTCATTATAACACTTATATAAAGCTTTTAAAGTCATTTTGATAGTAGGCTAATATAGACACTTACATCATGTGTTGCCTGAATTATAACACTTATATAAGACTTTTAAAGTCATTTTGATAGTAGGCTAATATAGACACTTACATCATGTGTTGCCTTCATTACAACACTTATATAAGACTTTTAAAGTCATTTTGGGCTAATATAGACACTTACATCATGTGTTGTCTTCATTATAACACCTATATAGGGCTTTTAAAGTCATTTTGATAGTAGGCTAATATAGACACTTACATCATGCGTTGCCATCATTATAACACTTATATAAAGCTTTTAAAGTCATTTTGATAGTAGGCTAATATAGACACTTACATCATGTGTTGCCTTCATTATAACACTTATATAAGACTTTTAAAGTCATTTTGATAGTAGGCTAATATAGACACTTACATCATGTGTTGCCTTCATTATAAGACTTATATAAGACTTTTAAAGTCATTTTGATAGTAGGCTAATATAGACACTTACATCATGTGTTGCCTTCATTATAACACTTATATAAGACTTTTAAAGTCATTTTGATAGTAGGCTAATATAGACACTTACATCATGCGTTGCCATCATTATAACACTTATATAAAGCTTTTAAAGTCATTTTGATAGTAGGCTAATATAGACACTTACATCATGTGTTGTCTTCATTATAAGACTTATATAAGACTTTTAAAGTCATTTTGATAGTAGGCTAATATAGACACTTACCTCATGTGTTGCCTTCATTATAACACTTATATAAAACTTTTAAAGTCATTTTGGGCTAATATAAACACTTACATCATGTGTTGCATTCGTTATAACACTTAAATAAGACTTTTAAAGTCATCTTGGGCTAATATAGACACTTACATCATGTGTTGCCTTCATTATAACACTTATATAAGACTTTTAAAGTCATTTTGGGCTAATATAGACAGTTACCGCATGTGTAGCCTTCATTATAACACTTAAATAAGACTTTTAAAGTCATTTTGGGCTAATATAGACACTTACATCATGTGTTGTCTTCATTATAACACCTATATAAGGCTTTTAAAGTCATTTTGATAGTAGGCTAATATAGACACTTACATCATGCGTTGCCATCATTATAACACTTATATAAAGCTTTTAAAGTCATTTTGATAGTAGGCTAATATAGACACTTACATCATGTGTTGCCTTCATTATAACACTTATATAAGACTTTTAAAGTCATTTTGATAGTAGGCTAATATAGACACTTACATCATGTGTTGTCTTCATTATAACACTTATATAAGACATTTAAAGTCATTTTGATAGTAGGCTAATATAGACACTTACATCATGTGTTGCCTTCATTATAACACTTATATAAGACTTTTAAAGTCATTTTGATAGTAGGCTAATATAGACACTTACATCATGTGTTGCCTTCATTATAACACTTATATAAGACTTTTAAAGTCATTTTGATAGTAGGCTAATATAGACACTTACATCATGTGTTGCCTTCATTATAAGACTTATATAAGACTTTTAAAGTCATTTTGATAGTAGGCTAATATAGACACTTACATCATGTGTTGCCTTCATTATAACACTTATATAAGACTTTTAAAGTCATTTTGATAGTAGGCTAATATAGACACTTACATCATGCGTTGCCATCATTATAACACTTATATAAAGCTTTTAAAGTCATTTTGATAGTAGGCTAATATAGACACTTACATCATGTGTTGTCTTCATTATAAGACTTATATAAGACTTTTAAAGTCATTTTGATAGTAGGCTAATATAGACACTTACCTCATGTGTTGCCTTCATTATAACACTTATATAAAACTTTTAAAGTCATTTTGGGCTAATATAAACACTTACATCATGTGTTGCATTCGTTATAACACTTAAATAAGACTTTTAAAGTCATCTTGGGCTAATATAGACACTTACATCATGTGTAGCCTTCATTATAACACTTAAATAAGACTTTTAAAGTCATTTTGGGCTAATATAGACACTTACATCATGTGTTGTCTTCATTATAACACCTATATAAGGCTTTTAAAGTCATTTTGATAGTAGGCTAATATAGACACTTACATCATGCGTTGCCATCATTATAACACTTATATAAAGCTTTTAAAGTCATTTTGATAGTAGGCTAATATAGACACTTACATCATGTGTTGCCTTCATTATAACACTTATATAAGACTTTTAAAGTCATTTTGATAGTAGGCTAATATAGACACTTACATCATGTGTTGTCTTCATTATAACACTTATATAAGACATTTAAAGTCATTTTGATAGTAGGCTAATATAGACACTTACATCATGTGTTGCCTTCATTATAACACTTATATAAGACTTTTAAAGTCATTTTGATAGTAGGCTAATATAGACACTTACCTCATGTGTTGCCTTCATTATAACACTTATATAAAACTTTTAAAGTCATTTTGGGCTAATATAAACACTTACATCATGTGTTGCGTTCGTTATAACACTTAAATAAGACTTTTAAAGTCATCTTGGGCTAATATAGACACTTACATCATGTGTTGCCTTCATTATAACACTTAAATAAGACTTTTAAAGTCATTTTGGGCTAATATAGACACTTACATCATATGTTGCCTTCATTATAACACTTAAATAAAACTTTTAAAGTCATTTTGGGCTAATATAAACACTTACATCATGTGTTGCGTTCGTTATAACACTTAAATACGACTTTTAAAGTCATCTTGGGCTAATATAGACACTTACATCATGTGTTGCCTTCATTATAACACTTATATAAGACTTTTAAAGTCATTTTGGGCTAATATAGACACTTACCGCATGTGTTGCCTTCATTATAACACTTAAATAAGACTTTTAAAGTCATTTTGGGCTAATATAGACACTTACATCATGTGTTGTCTTCATTATAACACTTAAATAAGACTTTTAAAGTCATTTTGGGCTAATATAGACACTTACCGCATGTGTTGCCTTCATTATAACACTTAAATAAGACTTTTAAAGTAATTTTGGGCTAATATAGACACTTACATCATGTGTTGCCTTCATTATAACACTTATATGAGACTTTTCCATTTTTGTGGCTCCAGACAGATGAGTTTGTTGTATGTAGAGTGCAGTCTATTCTAGTGAGTGCATTCTTCAAGCTTGTGACTCAGTTTCCACTGCTCTGCCACGTGCTGCCTGCTGACTACTGTACTTTATGGCGAGCTGGGACCGTGAGCGGTGGGAAGCGAGGGCGTGATGTCACCGCCGAGACGAGACGAAGTATTAAAAAATCATCAAAGAGAAGGAAAACAGATGCGCTGACTCACCGGGACTAAAAACAGCTGCTGAAAAGTGACGATGCCTTTAGCAAGTTAGCTCAGCAGCTTTTTGTTTTGGCTCATTTTTAATGAGCCGTGCACTCTGGACACCTGGGGACTTCTTTTACTACGTCCTGATATTAAAAACTACAAGTGTGTTTCCCTGCACAGCAGGCAATACTTACTGTTGTCATCACTGCACTACTTGGAATGCAGCTGCAAAATATTGCAAATCATGAAGATATTCAATTGTATATCATACATATATATATATATATATATATATATATATATATATATATATATATATATATATATATATATATATATATATATATATATATATATATATATATATATATATATATATATACATACAATATATATATTTATATATTGTAAAAATAATTTGGCCCAAAACCAGTAAAGTTGGCACATTGTGTAATTTGTAAATACATTTCCAAATCCTTTTCAACTTGTATTCAATTGAATAGACTGCAAAGACAACATATTTAATGTTCCAACTGAGAAACTTCTTTTTTTTTGTTGTTGCAAAAATCATTAACTTTGAATTTAATGGCAGCAACACATTGCAAAAAAGTTGTCACATGGCCTTTCCTTTTAACAACACTCAAGTAAATGTTCGGGGAACTGAGGAGACACATTTTTTGAAGCTTTTCAGGTGGAATTCTCTCCCATTCTTGCTGGATGTACAGGCCAGTCTAGTACCCACACTCTTTTACTATGAAGCCACGCGCCGTTGTTACACGTGGCTTGGCATTGTCTTGCTGAAATAAGCAGGGGCGTCCATGATAACGTTGCTTGGATGGCAACATATGTTGCTCCAAAACCTGTATGTACCTTTCAGCATTAATGGCGCCTTCACAGATGTGTAAGTTACCCATGTCTTGGGCACTAATACACCCCCATACCATCACACATGCTGGCTTTTACACTTTGCGCCTAGAACAATCCGGATGGTTCTTTTCCTCTTTGACATCCACAGTTTCCAAAAACAATTTGAAATGTGGACTTGTCAGACCACAGAACACTTTTCCACTTTCCATCAGTCCATCTTAGATGAGCGAAGCCGGCGGCGTTTCTGGGTGTTGTTGATAAATGGCTTTGGCTTTCCATAGGAGAGTTTTAAAGGCCTACTGAAATTAAATTTTCGTGTTTAAACGGGGATAGCAGATCCATTCTGTGTCATACTTAAACATTTCGCGATATTGCCATATTTTTGCTGAAAGGCTTTAGTAGAGAACATCGACGATAAAGTTCGCAACTTTTGGTCGCTGTACCAGAAGTAGCGTGACGTCACAGGTTGAAAGGCTCCTCACATTTCCCCATTGTTTACACCAGCAGCGAGAGCGATTCGGACCGAGAAAGCGACGATTACCCCATTAATTTGAGCGAGGATGAAAGATTTGTGGATGAGGAACGTGAGAGTGAAGGACTAGAGTGCAGTGCAGGACGTATCTTTTTTCGCTCTGACCGTAACTTAGGTACAAGCTGGCTCATTGGATTCCACACTTTCTCCTTTTTCTATTGTGGTTAACGGATTTGTATTTTAAACCACCTCGGATACTATATCCTCTTGAAAATGAGAGTCGAGAACGCGAAATGGACATTCACAGTGACTTGTATCTCCACGACAATACATCGGCGAAGCACTTTAGCTACGGAGCTAACGTGATAGCATCTGGCTCAAATGCAGATAGAAACAAAAGAAATAAACCCCTGACTGGAAGGATAGACAGAAGATCAACAATACTATTAAACCATGGACCTGTAACTACACGGTTAATGCTGTACCGCCGGACGAAGCCTAGCAATGCTGTTGCTAATGACGCCATTGAAGCTAACTTAGCTACGGGACCTTGACAGAGCTATGCTAAAAACATTAGCTATCCACCTACGCCAGCCCTCATCTGCTCATCAACACCCGTGCTCACCTGCGTTCCAGCGATCACGGCGCGACGAAGGACTTCACCCGATCATCGATGCGGTCGGCGGCTAGTGTCGGATAGCGCGTCTGCTATTCAAGTCAAAGTCCTCCTGGTTGTGTTGCTGCAGCCAGCCGCTAATACACCGATCCCACCTACAGCTTTCTTCTTTGCAGTCTCCATTGTTCATTAAACAAATTGCAAAAGATTCACCAACACAGATGTCCAGAATACTGTGGAATTTTGGGATGAAAACAGAGCTGTTTGTATTGGGATACAATGTGTCCCAATACTTCCGTTTCAACCATTGACGTCACGTGCAAACGTCATCATACATAGACGTTTTCAACCGGAAGTTTCCCGGTAAATTTAAAATTGCACTTTATAAGTTAACCCGGCCGTATTGGCATGTGTTGCAATGTTAAGATTTCATCATTGATATATAAACTATCAGACTGCGTGGTCGGTAGTAGTGGGTTTCAGTAGGCCTTTAAGTGTTGGACAATTTGCTCACGCATTTGTTGACAAAGTGGTGACCCTCGTCCCATCCTTGTTTGTGACTGACTGAGCATTTCATGGAAGCTGCTTTTATACCCAATCATGGCACCCACCTGTTCCCAATCTGCCTGTTCACCTGTGGGATGTTCCAAATCAGTGTTTGATGAGCATTCCTCAACTTTATCAGTATTTATTGTAGTGTCAACATTAAATATCTTGTCTTTGCAGTCTATTCAATTGAATATAAGTTGAAGAGGATTTGCAAATCATTGTATTCTGTTTTTATTTACCATTTACACAACGTGACAACTTCACTGCTTTTGGGGTTTGTATTTTCAGACTCAAAAATAAGGAATATTGCAAACATCCTCTTGATATTTTACATATGTGTGTACTTCAGTATGAGTGTACTTACATATGTGTGTACTTACAGTCTGAGTGTACTTACATATGTGTGTACTTACAGTCTGAGTGTACTTACATATGTGTGTACTTCAGTATGAGTGTACTTACATATGTGTGTACTTACAGTCTGAGTGTACTTACATATGTGTGTACTTACAGTCTGAGTGTACTTACATATGTGTGTACTTACAGTCTGAGTGTACTTACAAATGTGTGTACTTACAGTATGAGTGTACTTACAAATGTGTGTACTTACAGTATGAGTGTACTTACATATGTGTGTACTTACAGTCTGAGTGTACTTACATATGTGTGTACTTACAGTCTGAGTGTACTTACATATGTGTGTACTTCAGTATGAGTGTACTTACATATGTGTGTACTTACAGTCTGAGTGTACTTACATATGTGTGTACTTACAGTCTGAGTGTACTTACAAATGTGTGTACTTACAGTATGAGTGTACTTACATATGTGTGTACTTACAGTATGAGTGTACTTACATATGTGTGAACTTACAGTATGAGTGTACTTACATATGTGTGTACTTACAGTCTGAGTGTACTTACAAATGTGTGTACTTACAGTATGAGTGTACTTACATATGTGTGTACTTACATATGTGTGTACTTACAGTATGAGTGTACTTACATATGTGTGTACTTACAGTCTGAGTGTACTTACATATGTGTGTACTTACAGTCTGAGTGTACTTACATATGTGTGTACTTATAGTATAAGTGTACTTACATATGTGTGTACTTACAGTCTGAGTGTACTTACATATGTGTGTACTTACAGTATGAGTGTACTTACATATGTGTGTACTTACAGTCTGAGTGTACTTACAGTCTGAGTGTACTTACATATGTGTGTCTTCTGTCTTGCAGTCCTGCGCAGGAACCCCTTTGAGGTGGAAGAGTGCTGTGGGAAAGAAGTGCGCAGCACCCTGCAGGAGCTCTACTCCCCCTCACAGGTAGATCTTCTTGGCTTCTTTCTCCTCACCTTCCACGGCTTCTTTCTCCTCACCTTCCACGGCTTCTTTCTCCTCACCTTCCACGGCTTCTTTCTCCTCATCTTCCACGGCTTCTTTCTCCTCACCTTCCACGGCTTCTTTCTCCTCACCTTCCACGCCTTCTTTCTCCTCACCTTCCACGGCTCCCCTCTCCTTTCTACCCTCTGTCACATTTGGGACAAGGAGCGTGGCCCCAAGCTCTTCTCGGCTCTTCATTCATCTCTGTTTTGCACTCTGGAACAAGACAGAACAATGCAGACAACAAAAGTGGTCATGGAGGTCTCGAGGGTGACCAAGGTCTGGGAGTTGCTGCTTTTCTTACCAGCTGAACTCATGGAGCGCACTGCAGGGTTTCAAACCCGGACACAAATATTACATGGACTGTACTTTTTAGACATCAAGCTGCCCACGGTGGATATACTGTATGTATATCAATATTTGTGTGTGCGTGTGCGTGTGTGTGTGTGTGTGTGTGTGTGTGTGTGTGTGTGTGTGTGTGTGTGTGTGTGTGTGTGTGTGTGTGTGTGTGTGTGTGTGTGTGTGTGTGTGTGTGTGTGTGTGTGTGTGTGTGTGGTGTGTGTGTGTGTGTGTGAGCCATCCATCCATCCATCGTCTTCCGCTTATCCGAGGTCAGGTCGCGGGGGCAGCAGCCTAAGCAGAGAAGCCCAGACGTCATATGTCATATTACATATGAAATATGACACATGACATCTTACATATTGCATATGAAATATTACATATAACATATTAAATATGACATATGACATATTACATATGAAATATTACATATTATATATGACATATTATATATGAAATATTATATATAACATATGAAATATGACATATGAAATATGACATATTACATATGAAATATTACATATGACATATGTAATATTACATATAACATTACATATGTTATATGTAATATTACATATTACATATAACATGACAATGACATATTACATATTAAATATTACATATAACATATTACATATGACATATTACATATGACATATTACATATGAAATATGACATATTACATATGAAATATTACATATGACATATTACGTATGTAATATTACATATGACATATTACATTACATATTATATATGAAATATGACATATTACATATGAAATATGACATATGAAATATTAAGATTAAAGATTAAAGTACCAATGATTGTCACACACACACTAGATATTACATATTGCAAATGACATATGACATATTTACATATGACATATGACATGTAATATGACATATTACATATGAAATATGACATATGACATATTATATATGATATATGACATATTACATATGACTTATTACATATATTACATATGAAATATTACATACGAAATATTTAATATTACATATTACATTTTAAATATTACATATGACATATTACATGACAGGAAGTGCAACATCACATGACATGACAGGCAGTGCAACATCACATGACATGACAGGAAGTGCAACATCACATGACATGACAGGCAGTGCAACGTCACATGACATGACAGGAAGTGCAAATATGACTAAATATCAAGTAAGGTGCCGAGTGTCCGAATCCGTGAGTTTTAAGTGTAACTGTACAAAATGAGCTATAGAGCTAGCCTAAAACATTAGCATGCTTGCAATAAACTGTAACACTTAGCATGTGTGCTAACGGTGGCATGCCAACAGTTAGCATGTCTCACAAATCAAGTAACACGGCTGTGAGGTGTATGGCTGCGGACGTAGAGAAAAAAGTGGAAAAAACAACAACAAAAAATATTAGCTTGCTAGCATGCTAACGTTTGCATGCCATCAGTTACCAAGTGTCACGTACCAAGTTATATTGACTCTAGAGTAAACGGAAGCAAATTTAGCTAAAAAAAAATATCATGTAAGCAAGCTAACGTTAGCATACTATCAGTTAGCTTGTGTCGAAAGTAGACAAGTGTGTGAACAAAATGAGACGTTAAGCACCGAGCTACGTGAAAGTATGGCTGAGCTACAAGAGGAGGTCATCCATTAAAAGGGTATGTACGCATTCAATAGGCCCTTTTTTTTTTTTTGTGAATAATGTCACCATGGTAACACGAAATTAATAAAGTATTTCTGATCTGATCCGATCTGAAATGTTGCCAACTTAAAGTACCGCCGTAGGCGTGAGTGAGACATTTCCGATGGTATAACATATGTGGGGGCTCCTTGGCCGATCCGTCTAATATTAATCGTAAGAGAAACGTGCGGAACTATAATAATAAAAGTTGAAGTATGAGGAATAATAATATGGGCTGCTTGCATTGCCGTTACATTAAAATGTAACACCTAGCATGTGTGCTAATGATGGCATGCTAACAGTTAGCATGTGTCACATATCCAGTAACACGGCTGTAAGATGTATGGCTGCGGAAGTAGAGAAAAAAGTGGAAAAAAACAGCAAAAAAAAAGGTAGCATGCTAATATTAGCTTGCTAGCATGGTAAAGTTACATGCTATCAGTTAGCTTGTGTGGAAAAACAAAATGAGACGTTAAGCACCGAGCTACGTGAAAGTATGGCTGAGCTATGAGAGGAGGTAATCCATTAAAAGGGTATGTACCCATTCAATGGGCCCATTGTTTTTTTTTTTATTCGTGAATAGCGTCACCATGGTAACACGAAATGTTGCCAACGTAAAGTACCGCCGTAGGCGCGAGTGAGACCTTTCCGACGGTATAACATATGTGGGGGCTCCTTGGCCGATCCGTCTCGTATTAATTGTCAGAGAAACGTGCGGAACTATAATAATTAAAGCTGCAAGCAGCGATGGGCGGGACAGACTTTGAGGGCTCATAAAATCCAAACTGGAGCAGTAATTAAAACTCTTTCATCAACTTTTAATCAGAAGGGTTCAATCTCTCTCCTGTGCTAGTTTGAAGCCGACACGACAAACACGCTCAGAAAAAAGGTGACTGTTTTTACACAGCTTTTGTTTCGAAGGGGGAATTGCAAACTTCCTGTTGATTTTTGCTGGGGGTTGTCAGTGTATGAAATCTAGGTCTAAGTGAGACCTACATAGAGGTTTTTGTTTCATGTCTCTACGACATTCCTACTGGGAGTTACAGGTAGTTTTGTCTGTGTTTTCTTCCTAGGGGGCGCTAGAGCGCAATTTTGAGTTTTGGGGTTTGTTTTTTTTATTAGATCGCAATTTTCGCCAGTCCTGATGTGTGTGTCCAATTTGGAGAGTTTTGAAGCATGTTAAGGGGGTCAAATTACAGCTCAAAGAGGCGGCGGTATAATAATAAATAATAATAATTAAAGCTGCAAGCAGCGATGGACAGGATCGACTTTGACGGCACATAAAATCCAAACCGGAGCAGTAATTAAAACTCTTTCGTCAACTTTTAGCTGTTTGAAGCCGACACGACAAATGTGCTCAGAGGAGATAATGTTTGAAAAAGGTGACCGGTTTTTACAAATCTTTTGTTTTGAAGGGGGAATTGCAAACTTCCTGTTCATTTTTGCTGGGGGTTGTCAATTTATGAAATGTAGGTCTAAGTGAGACCTACATAGAGGTTTTTGTTTCATGTCTCTACGACATTCCTACTGGAAGTTACAGGTAGTTTTGTCTGTGTTTTCTTCCTAGGAGCAGTTTTGTCTGTGTTTTCTTCTTAGGGGGCGCTATAGCGAAATTTTGAGTTTTGGGTATGGGTTTTTTTATTAGATCGCAATTTTTGCCAGTCCTGATGTGTGTGTCCAGTTTGGTGAGTTTTGAAGCATGTTAAGGGGGTCAAATTATAGCTCAAAGAGGCAAAAGTGACTGTTTTTACAAAACTTTTGTTTTGAAGGGGGAATTGCAAACTTCCTGTTGATTTTTGCTGAAGGATGTCACTGTATGAAATCTAGGTCTAAGTGAGACCTACATAGAAGTTTTTGTTTCATGTCTCTCCGACATTCCTAGTGGGAGTTACAGGCAGTTTTGTCTGTGTTTTTTCCTAGGGGGCGCTAGAGCGCAATTTTAATAATAATAAAGAAAAAAGAATAATAAAACCTTACAATTTCAATAGGGTCCTCTGTCCCAAAGGGACATTGCGGTCCCTAATAATAAAACGCTAGAAATACAATAGGGTCCTCTGTCCCAAAGGGACTCGGTCCCTAATAAAGTTGGAAGTATGAGGAATAATAATATGGGCTGCTTACATTGCAGCAGGCCCATAATAAATATGTTCAAGCATGTGTTTACAAATGTTACCTTGGAGTCCGTTTGGGAGGAAATGGGGCCAAATAGTTTGGGGGTCCTCACACCCTCTCATCCCACACACCATTACATGCTGAGTCAGCGATGAGGACGTGGGCGGAGGAAATGATGTGCAAATGTATGCGCGGTGTATGCGCCACGGAGGATGACCGAAGGCCGACACTGACTCGAGGGAAAAAGGTCACACTCGCCTGAGCAAAATATTCCAATAGACTACTTGAATAATGTTGAATTATTAAAAATTGCTGGATGTCATGAAGTGAAAATATGCCATTATTTTGTCCATCCACTGATCGTTGACTCGTTTGCATATTCATGAGCTCATTAGCATAACCATCTCACAGCTGTCCGGGACAGAAATAGTCCTTCAATAATAACACATCTATGATGTCATGCTTTTTTATGACCTGAGGGGGAAAACTTCATCGTAAAAAGTCAGCATAATTACATTATTACATCTCCACTGTTGTTGTTGTACCACACTCAAGATGTTTGGCCTAAAGACTTGCTACACAAGCGTTACTTCATGCATCATTCATGTCATTCATTCATCATTCATTCATCATTCATGCAGTTTGAAGAAAGTTTGTCGGCTGCAAGCACTTTGAAATTCTTCTTTGCGTCGCTGCATTCATGTCTGCTGCACTTTGTGTGCCACTTGAGTGTTTGTTGTCAAAACAAACAAGCTTGTGCTCACACAAATAATAACAATATTGTTATTATTATTATATTATGTATATTCTATTATGCGCGCCGGTATATAAGCCGCAACCACCGAATTATAGGGGAAAACAGTGTTGTTCCACATATAAGCCCTGCCAGGGCCACGTCTGCCACACCCAAACATCACCTAAATACTTTTGATGAAACCATTTGGCTCTGAAAACATGGAAATAAATAGCGAAAAGCTTCTGTTTCTTCCTGCTGTTAACTATCTGTGAAGCTGCACACGCTGGAAACCACTGATGGACTTATTGACTGTGCAGCGTGAAGGTCATGGTGTGTACTTTATAAACACACCTTTTGTCAAGAAATTGTCTTTGTGATCAATAGAACAGCTGGATGGACGGTTGTATGGGTGGATGGATAGATGGGTGGATGGATGGCTGGATGGGTGGATGGATGATGGGTGGGTAGATTGATGGGTGGTTGGATGGTGGATGGATGGGTGGTTGGTTGGATGGGTGGGTGGATTGATGGGTGGTTGGTTGGATGGATTGATGGATAGATGGGTGGTTGGATGGATTGATGATGGATGGATGGATAAATGGATGGACGGATGGGTGGGTGAGTGGTTGGATGGATGATGGATGGATGGACGAACAGATGGGTTGGTTGGTTAAATGGATGGGTGGATGGATAGATGGGTGGATGGATGATGGGTGGGTGGATGGATGGGTGGTTGGTTGGATGGGTGGTTGGATGGATTAATGGCTTGATGGATAGATAGATGGGTGGTTGGATGGATTGATGATGGATGGATAAATGGATGGACTGATGGGTGGTTTGATGGATGGATGGATGGACGAACGGATGGGTTGGTTGGTTGGATGGATTCGTGGGTGGGTGGATGGATGATTGGTGGGTGGTTGGATGGTGGATTGATGGGTGGTTGGATGGGTGGATGGATTGATGGCTTGATGTATAGATGAATGGATAGATGTGTGGTTGGATAGATTGATGATGGACGAACGGCCGGATGGGTGGTTTGATGGATGATGGATGGACGAACGGATGGGTTGGTTGGATGGGTGGGTGGGTGGTGTGATGGATGATGGTTGGATGGATGGACGAACGGGTTGGTTGGATGGATGATGGGTGGATGGTTGGATAGATTGATAATGGATGAATAGATGGACGAACGGACTGATGGGTGGTTGGATGGATGATGGACGAACGGATGGGTTGGTTGGTTGGATGAATGGGTGGGTTGTGAGATGGATGATGGTTGGATGGATGGATGAACGAATTGGTTGGTTGGATGGATGATGGGTGGATGGTTGGATGGATGGACAGACAGATGGGTGGTTTGATGGATGATGGTTGGATGGACGAACGGATGTGTTGGTTGGTTGGATGGATGATGGGTTGATGGTTGGATGGATGGATGATAGATGGTTGGATGGATGGGTGCTTGGAAGGATGTTAGATGGATGGATGGATTGATTGATTGATCGATGGGTGCATGGATGGACGGATGGATGGATGGATGGATACTTTATTCATCCTTGGGATTTTCAGCACAATTGCGTTGTACAGGGAGACAGAACAGGAACGCTGACTGGGCTGCCAATTATGGCGCCCCTTGAAAGGTGGGGGGGAAAAGGTGAACGCTGGGGGCGGGGGGGTAAAAAAAAAAGTCGACCTCAGACTGGGCTCTTGAACAAAACTGGATAGCCATAAGCAAGCACACAAAAACATGTTACACAAAATCCAGTTTCATAACCAGCAAGTCTTAAGATTACAATATTGATGCCGATGTTCTTCTCTCCAGCCCGAGCAATCGGGAACGGCCGTCCTCCACCAGACCAGACGGGACCAAGTAGCGGACACGTGCCGGGCCTATAGCGCGTCGAGCCGTAAGCGCAGGGTCCTTACGGCGGGAGACCTCAGACATCTGGTGGTGGATGAAGACCATGAGCTCATCTACTGCTACGTGCCCAAAGTGGCCTGCACCAACTGGAAACGGGTCATGATGGTGCTCACTGGCCGGGGCAAGTACAGGTGGGTCCACATCACACTTTGTGGGTAGGACTGATCTACAGATAACAGACTTTACAGAATAAAATTCAGATCTTCCTTGAATATAAAAATACCTTAACTTGACCGCATGAAAATAAGCTGAATTTAAATTTTAAAAGTTTAAATTGAGTGTACAGCTTTACAGGAACCAGAACTGAAAGGTTCCTGCGGTCTTTGTCTTAGTTGCAGAGTAGTGGTCCAATCCAATCAGATATGTTGAGAGCTGCTAAAGGTTTCAGGCCCTTCAAATGTAGTACGTCTGAAGTCGGTGTCTCCAACTTGGCCAGGAACTTCAATTCATCCCCAGTTCTTGCAGTTTTAGGAATGACGAAAACACATTTTCCGGTTCGCAGCTGAGTGTGAAGCGACTGGGATGAGAATCAGCACCTCCAAGTCCGAGTCCATGGTTCTCGCCCGGAAAAGGGTGGAGTGCCATCTCCGGGTTGCGGAGGAGACCCTGCCCCAAGTGGAGGACTTCAAGTACCTCGGAGTCTTGTTCACGAGTGAGGGAAGAGTGGATCGTGAGATCGACAGGCGGATCGGTGCGGCGTCTTCAGTAATGCGGACGCTGTATCGATCCGTTGTGGTGAAGAAGGAGCTGAGCCGGAAGGCAAAGCTCTCAATTTACCGGTCGATCTACGTTCCCATCCTCACCTATGGTCATGAGCTTTGGGTTATGACCGAAAGGACAAGATCACGGGTACAAGCGGCCGAAATGAGTTTGCTCCGCCGGGTGGCGGGGCTCTCCCTTAGAGATAGGGTGAGAAGCTCTGCGATCCGGGAGGAGCTCAAAGTAAAGCCCCTGCTCCTCCATATCGAGAGGAGCCAGATGAGGTGGTTCGGGCATCTGGTCAGGATGCCACCCGAACGTCTCCCTAGGGAGGTGTTTAGGGCACGTCCGACCGGTAGGAGGCCACGGGGAAGACCCAGGACACGTTGGGTAGACTATGTCTCCCGGCTGGCCTGGGAACGCCTAGGGATCCCCCGGGAAGAGCTGGACGAAGTGGCTGGGGAGAGGGAAGTCTGGGCTTCCCTGCTTAGGCTGCTGCCACCCGCGACCCGACCTTGGATAAGCGGAAGAAGATGGATGGATGGATGGAAAACATATTTTCCGTACTTTTGCCTTACTTTGCTTCTTATCATCCACAGCGACCCAATGGAGATCCCGTCCAGTGAAGCCCATGTCCCGTCCAACCTCAAGACTCTGAACCAGTACAGCATCGCCGAAATCAACCACCGCCTGAAGAACTATCTGAAGTTCATGTTCGTCCGGGAGCCCTTCGAGAGGCTGGTGTCGGCGTACCGCAACAAGTTCACCCTCAAGTACAACACGTCCTTTCACAAGCGCTTCGGCACCCGCATCGTGCGGCGCTACCGCAAGAACGCCACGCAGGACGCCCTGCTCGGCGGCACCGACGTCACATTCAAGGAGTTTGCCGAGTACCTGACGGACCCGGTTACTCTGCGCGACGGCCCGCTCAACGAGCACTGGCAGACCGTCTACCAGCTGTGCCACCCGTGTCACATCCACTACGACCTGGTGGGCAAGTACGAGACGCTGGAGGAGGACGCCAACTACGTCCTGCGGCTGGCGGGCGTCGGCGACTCCTTGCGCTTCCCGAGCTACGCCAAGTCCACCCGCACCACCGACGCCATGACGGCGCAGTTTTTCAGCAACATCAGCACTCAGCAGCAGGTTGAACTCTACGAGCTTTACAAGCTGGACTTCCTCATGTTCAACTACTCCACTCCTGGCTACCTCCGGCTCGACTGATCCGAGGCCCCAGCTGGGACTCTTACAGGTTGGAGCCGCGGTCCGACTTTGGCGTCCAATCACATGCTGGAAGAATGTGCGCTGCTTAGTAGGGGAATGTTGAAGCCGGTCTTCAAGGGGTCTTCTCCCTGGTCTCTTCCGACTCATTAGGATGCTTGGCCTTGTGGATCAGTAGAGGAACATGCTAGAAACATCTCATCCAGCCGCCTGCGGCTCGGTGTCCCGGTGACGCCTTAACGTGGCGGCATCCCGCCATCCAGCGGGTGCGCGGCTTTCCAAGACACTGGAGCTCCTGGACTACGGACCACATCCAACGAGAACCTTCTTTGTGCTTTTTCTATTTGGTTGTCTTCTGAACTTGCTGCCAGACAGCAGGGATTATTTAAACTGCTCGGTGTTTACTTCAATCTTTGACTCTATCCTGGCGGGAAAATCCTGTAAAGTTTGTACAATTTGTCCTAATTATTCCCATCGACACGTACCCGAACAGGAAGTGCTCAAATGTCTGAATGTCTCGAATGGAATACTTCCCCGAGTACACTTGGGTCTAGTGTACTCGGTTCCTGGGTGCATCTCCGTCCTCCTCGTTTGGATCAACTCACATCGTTAGCTATGGCTTGCTACTCAGGCTTAGTCCCGCCCCCTTTTTGATACATAGCCAAGACGGTGGCCATTTGGGATTTTTCCTATTCAATAAAGAACTGTCCGGAGAACGCTAAAGGTCTTCTAAGTATTTATTTTGGGGATGCAAATAAAGATCCGAGTACCCAGGTCTTTCTGCCCTGAGAGAGGAGAATGG
This sequence comes from Entelurus aequoreus, assembly GCF_033978785.1. Lineage (NCBI taxonomy): Eukaryota > Metazoa > Chordata > Actinopteri > Syngnathiformes > Syngnathidae > Entelurus > Entelurus aequoreus. Next base: position 52,903,058 of record NC_084742.1, read on the forward strand.
GACGGGCTCCAAGAATGTATCAAGGCCATAAACGAGTCGGTCACCTTGAAACGAGGTCCACTACACAAAGGTTTAGGTCCAATATTCCTGTCTCTACATTCTGACTTCTCTGGAATGTACACAACGAGAGTAATAGTCCTGAGTTTCCTGGAAATGTGGCCCCCAAAACCTTGTGCAGGGGTCAGGGTCAGTTTTTGCCTGGTCCCTCACTTAAGGCGTGTGTGTGCAGAATGACGTTCGGGCAATGTGAAGACCTGCTAAGTCCAAGAGATGATACAGTATTATCTGCTCGCAGATGCCCCCTGGTGGTTGTGCGAGCTACTCCTGGATAGTCTCGCCCCTTAATGCTTCAGCCACACGCAGGGTTCTCACAAGAATGAGGCGAAACACAAGCTTAGCTGGAGTTGAACAGCAGCGTCCAGATGTCAGAGAGTAAGTATACTCAGCCGCTGAGGGGGGGTGCACTAAGTGTCTCTCAGTGCACACTCACTACTTTGAGTGCAGCATCCAGGTGCTTGTGTGTGTGTCCAAGTGCACTTGAAGGTGAAGTGTAAGTACACAAGTGTGCCATCACTGACCACAACTTTCTTGTTTGGAAACGTGCAGAACAACAATTCTCCATCACGCCCTCAATGTACAGTGTACTTCACCATACACACTTAGGCACGCAATACGCACACAATACAAATGAATACACACACAATACACATTAGTACACACAAATACGAACACAATACACATAAAAAAACACACACACAATAAACATGAATATACATAAATACACACACAATACACACATTTTTCGCCCAAATACACAAACAATACACAAAAATACACACACAACACACATAAAATAAACACAAAATACACAAATACTACATTCACAATATATATATGATACACATTAAATACACACATAGTACATAGACAATACAACAATACACATACAATACACACATTTCATATACAATACACACACAGCACACATAAAAATACACACATTACATATACAATACAACAATTCACATATAATACACAAACACTACACACAAAATAGACATAAAACCACCACACGGTACATGTACAATACAACAATACACATACAATACACACAAAATACTCACACCCTGCTTACGCAATAGACACACAACACATTGAAATACACAAAATGCTCACACACAACACACATAGATACACACATAATACATATACAATACAACAATACACATGAATACACACACAATAGACAGTAATTCACACAATACACGTAAATACACACACAATACACATCATTACACACATGATACACACACACTACACATGACTCACACACAATACACATACAATAAACACAAAATACACATTAATACACTTAAAAATTCACACACAACACATAAAAATAGACACATATTATGTACAGTATACACTACAACAATACACATTTAATACACACAAAATACATAAATACACACAGAACACACATAAAATACACACACAATACACAAATGCTACATATACAATACACACAATATACATATGATGCACATTAAATACACACATAGTACATAGACAATACAACAATACACGTACAATACACACATATTTCATATACAATACACACAAAACACACATTAAATACACACGCAACACACATAAAATACACACATTACATATGCAATACAACAATTCACATATAATACACAAACACTACACACAAAATAGACATAAAACCACACGGGGTACATATACAATAAGACAATACACATGAAATACTCACACACTGCTCACACAACACACATTAAAATACAGAAAATACTCACACGCTGCACCCAACACACATAGATACACACATAATACATATATAATACAACAATACACTTTCTATACACTACACACACAATACACATGAATACACACACAATACACTTATACACGTAAATACACACACAATACACAAATACACACACAACACACATTGCTCACACACAATACACATACAATAAACACAAAATACACTTTAATACACATACAAATTCACACACAACACAAAAAATAGACACATATACATTAACTGCGTTTCTGGGTGTTGTTGATAAACGGTTTTCGCCTTGCATAGGAGAGTTTTAACTTGCACTTACAGATGTAGCGACCAACTGTAGTTACTGACAGTGGGTTTCTGAAGTGTTCCTGAGCCCATGTGGTGATATCCTTTACACACTGATGTCGCTTGTTGATGCAGTACAGCCTGAGGGATGGAAGGTCACGGGCTTAGCTGCTTACGTGCAGTGATTTCTCCAGATTCTCTGAACCCTTTGATGATATTACGGAGCGTAGATGGTGAAATCCCTAAATTCCTTGCAATAGCTGGTTGAGAAAGGTTTTTCTTAAACTGTTCAACAATTTGCTAACGCATGTGTTGACAAAGTGGTGACCCTCGCCCCATCCTTGTTTGTGAATGACTGAGCATTTCATGGAATCTACTTTTATACCCAATCATGGCACCCACCTGTTCCCAATTAGCCTGTTCACCTGTGGGATGTTCCAAATAAGTGTTTGATGAGCATTCCTCAACTTTATCAGTATTTATTGCCACCTTTCCCAACTTCTTTGTCACGTGTTGCTGGCATCAAATTCTAAAGTTAATGATTATTTGCAAAAAAAAAAATGTTTATCAGTTTGAACATCAAATATGTTGTCTTTGTAGCATATTCAACTGAATATGGGTTGAAAATGATTTGCAAATCATTGTATTCCGTTTATATTTACATCTAACACAATTTCCCAACTCATATGAAAACGGGGTTTGTACAATACACACAATATACATATAATAAACATTAAATACACACACAGTACATAGATAATACAACAATACACATACAATACACACACAATGCATATTAAAATACACATTCAATACACACACAATACACATTAAAATACACAACAGTGCACAACAAGGAGAATGTTTTCTTTTATATTTTGTAAATATACATTTAAAAATTAAAAAACAGTTGCAGAAGTTTTAATATTTAACTTTTTTGCAATTGACTTAAGCAGACACACACACACACACACACACACATTACACAGAAGTGTGTACTTGACACAAGTTGTCAGGATAATAATAGTATAACAATAATTATAATAATAATACAATAATAACAATATATTATCCCAATAATAATAATAATAATGGAATACAACAATAATAATTAACACTATAATAATAATAATATAACAATAATAATAATAGTATTATAATAACAATAATAATATGATATAATAATAATAACAATATAATATATTAATCATAAAAATAATAATATAATATAACAATAATAATATAACAATATAATGTAATAATAATAATATAATATAACAATAATAATAATAGAAGAATAATGACAACGATATAATATAATCACTCAATCAATCAATCAATGTTTATTTATATAGCCCTAAATCACAAGTGTCTCAAAGGGCTGTACAAGCCACAACGACATCCTCTGTACAGAGCCCACATACGGGCAAGGAAAAACTCACCCCAGTGGGACGTCAATGTGAATGACTATGAGAAACCTTGGAGAGGACCGCATATGTGGGCAACCCCCCCCCCCCCCCCCCCTCTAGGGGAGACCCGAAAGCAATGGATGTCGAGTGGGTCTGACATAATATTGTGAAAGTCCAACACATCAGCGAAAGTCCAGTCCATAGTGGGGCCAGCAGGAACCATCCCGAGTGGAGACGGTCAGCAGCGTAGAGATGTCCCCATCTGATGGACAGGCTAGCGGTCCACCCCGGGTTGGGAGCAGAGTAGAAAAGAACAGAAAAGAAACGGCAGATCAACTGGTCTACAAGATAATAAGATAATAATAATATAACAATAATAATATTATAATATAAGAATAATAATAGAAAGGGATAAGCGGTAGAAAATGGATGGATGGATATAATAATAATAATATAATAACAATATATAATAATAATATAATAATAACAATATAGTATAATAATAATAACAATATAATGTAACAATAATATAATAATGATAATATAACAATAATACAACATATTAATAATATTATAATAATAATAACAATATAATATAACAATAATAATGATAATCTAATAATAACAATATAAGAGAACAACAATAATATAATATAATAACGATAATAACAGTATAATATATTAATCATAATACTAATAACAATATAACAATAATAATATAATAACAATATTAATTTTATATATATGTAACAATAATATAAGAACAATAATAATAATATAATATAACAGCAATAATAATAGAAGAATAATGACAACAATATAATATAACAACAATAATAATAATAGAATAATGATAATAATAATAACATTATAATATCCATCCATCCATTTTCTACCGCTTGTCCCTTTTGGGGTCGCGGGGGGCGCTGGAGCCTATCTCAGCTACAATCGGGCGGAAGGCGGTATACACCCTGGACAAGTCGCCACCTCATCACAGGGCCAACACAGATAGACAGACAACATTCACACTCACATTCACACACTAGGGACCATTTAGTGTTGCCAATCAACCTATCCCCAGGTGCATGTCTTTGGAGGCGGGAGGAAGCCGGAGTACCCGGAGGGAACCCACGCAGTCACGGGGAGGACATGCAAACTCCACACAGAAAGATCCCGAGCCCGGGATTGAACTCACGACTACTCAGGACATTCGTATTGTGAGGCAGATGCACTAACCCCTCTTCCACCGTGCTGCCCCACATTATAATATAACAATAATAATATAATACCACAACAATTATAATAATAAAAAAATAACAATTATAATAATATAATAATAATATAACAATTTATAATAATAACAATACAGTATAATAATAATAACAATATAATGTAACAATAATAATATCATAATGATAATATAATATACCAATAATGATAAAACATAATAATATTCTAATAATAATAACAATATAACATAACAATAATAACAATAATCTAATACTAACAATATAATAGACCAATAATAATATAATATAAAAACAATGATAACAGTATAATATATTAATCATAATACTTATAACAATATAACAATAATAATATAATAACAATATAAATTCAATATAACAATGATAATAATATAATATAACAATAATAATAATATAATAGCAATAATAATAGAAGAATAATGACAACAATATAATATACAACAATATTAATAATAGAATAATGATAATAATAATAACATTATAATATAACAATAATAATATAATACAACAACAATAATAATAAAATAACAATTATAGTAATATAATGATAATAATATTATTATTATTATTATTATAGTGTTAATAAAATAATAATAACAATATATAATATAATAATAACAATATATTATATTAATAATAACAATGTAATGTAACAATAATAATATAATATAATATACCAATAATAATATAACACAATAATATTCTAATAATAATAACAAGATAACATAGTAATAATAATGATAATCTAATAGTAACAATATAATAATATAATATAATATACCAATAATAATATAACATAATAATATTCTAATAATAATAACAATATAACATAGTAATAATAATGATAATCTAATAATAACAATATAATAGAATACTAATAATATAATATAAAAACAATGATAACAGTATAATATATTAATCATAATACTTATAACAATACAACAATAATAATATAATAACAATATAAATTCAATATAACAATGATAATAATATAATATAACAATAATAATAATATAATAGCAATAATAATAGAAGAATAATGACAACAATATATTATACAACAATAATAATAATAGAATAATGATAATAATAATAACATTATAATATAACAATAATAATATAATACAACAACAATAATAATAAAATAACAATTATAGTAATATAATGATAATAATAATATTATTATTATAGTGTTAATACAATAATAATAACAATATATAATATAATAATAACAATATATTATATTAATAATAACAATGTAATGTAACAATAATAATATAATATAATATACCAATAATAATATAACATAATAATATTCTAATAATAATAACAAGATAACATAGTAATAATAATGATAATCTAATAATAACAATATAATAGAATAATAATATAATATAATATACCAATAATAATATAACATAATAATAATAACAATATAACATAGTAATAATAATGATAATCTAATAATAACAATATAATATAATAATAATAATATAATATAAAATCAATGATAACAGTATAATATATTAATCATAATACTTATAACAATATAACAATAATAATATAATAACAATATAAATTCAATATAACAATGATAATAATATAATATAACAATAATAATAATATAATAGCAATAATAATAGAAGAATAATGACAACAATATAATATACAACAATAATAATACTAGAATAATGATAATAATAATAACATTATAATATAACAATAATAATATAATACAACAACAATAATAATAAAATAACAATTATAGTAATATAATGATAATAATAATATTATTATTATTATAGTGTTAATAAAATAATAATAACAATATATAATATAATAACAATATATTATATTAATAATAACAATGTAATGTAACAATAATAATATAATATAATATACCAATAATAATATAACATAATATTATAATAATAATAACAATATAACATAGTAATAATAATGATAATCTAATAATAACAATATAATAGAATAATAATATAATAGAATAATAATAACAGTATAATATATTAATCATAATAACAATATAACAATAATAATTCAATAATAATATAACAATAATAATAATATAACAATAATAATACTAATAATGTAATATAACAGCAATAATGATATAATACTAATAGTAATAACAATACAATATAACATGAATAACAATATAATATAATAATAATATTATAATGTAGCCACAATGTTCATGTTAGTGAGAGTGTACAAATATTACTACTAACTATGTGTCATTTAGCTGGGGACACCCTACAACTAGCTCTATAATGTCCCACCCTATAATGTTATTAATGTTCTCTACCTACAGTATAAAACAGCACCTATCATTAACTTGACAAAAAAAGACGTGTGTGTAGTTTAAGAACAGTTGGTAAAGTTTATGTGCAGTAAAACTTTTCATGAAGTCAACTCACCTTCATGTGTGTTCCTAAATGTGTCTTCCACGTCTTCGATGAAGAGAGCAGTTATGATTGTGGTCGACAGAGTAAACAACTAAAAATTTAGTTTTTTTTCTCTAAAAGCATACATTTGTGTAAATATGGCCGAGGACAAACATTGTTGTGTTTCCTGAAGGAAACATCTAATCTGTGGGAGAGAATCCCTCTGACATGTTTCTTTTTTTGGATAAGTCAGCTTGAAGCGTCCCTCTGTCTTGGACTCCCTCCTCGTCATCTGACCTGAGTCTGTTATGAGTTTACTTCCTGGTCATCTTACCTGTGATTGGCCAGTGCGTAATGTTTGGCCCTAAGCTTAGCCAATAGTGACTCATCATAGCAACACCAACCAATCATCATGGATGTTCTCATTCTATTTATACATAATTTACTTTATTTGGCCTGGATCCACACTCCATTTCTCCCTTTGATGTAAGCTACAAGCTACATGGCTCTAAAATATTAAAGTTGTTACAAATTATTTTTGAAATACTTGCTCACACATTTGAGGCGTATATGAAACAAAAGTAATAATATTACAGTAATATTTCAGTCATTATCACATTTTATGAGAGCGGACAGAGAGACAAGTCTTGGCCAAAAGTCAGGCTTTTGCCAGCCAGTTGTTTCGTGACACAGTACACATACATATGTATGTGTACTGTGTATATGTACATATACACGTACATGTACACCTACACATACATATACACGTACAGATACAAGTACACTTACATGTACACCTACACATTCATATACACATACACATACATGTACACCTACACGTACACTCACACATACACGTACACCTACACATACATATACACGTACACATACATGTACACGTACACATACATGTACACGTACACATACATGTACACCTACACATGCACTTACACATGTAGTGTTGTACATCAGTGGTCCCCAACCACCACGGACCAATTGGTACTGGGCCGCACAAGAAATAATTAAAAAATATATTTTTATTTTATTAAATCAACATAAAAAACACAATATATGGATTATATATATACAAGGGGCGGCGTGGCGAAGTTGGTAGAGTGGCCGGGCCAGCAATCGGAGGGTTGCTGGTTACTGGGGTTCAATCCCCACCTTCTACCATCCTAGTCACGTCCGTTGTGTCCTTGGGCAAGACACTTCACCCTTGCTCCTGATGGCTGCTGGTTAGCGCCTTGCATGGCAGCTCCCTCCATCAGTGTGTGAATGTGTGTGTGAATGGGTAAATGTGGAAATAGTGTCAAAGTGCTTTGAGTACTTTGAAGGTAGAAAAGCGCTATACAAGTACAACCCATTTATCATTTATATCAATATAGATCAATACAGTCTGCAGGGATACAGTCCGTAAGCACAGATGATTGTATTTCTTTATAAAAAAACAACAACAATAAAATAAAAATAAAAACACAGTACTTAGCAGTAGTACTTTACATAATACACAGTACTTGCAGTAGTACATAACTTGCACATACATTTATTGTCATGAAACTTCCTGCAAAAACAAAAATTGCTTCCATCCAAAATAAATCAAACATTAAAATCTTCATCCTTCAATAAAAATCATCAACTTAATTTTGTTTTATTTCTCCATGACGTCTAATTTTAAACTGATGACATCGACTCTTCAAAACTCACCAGAAGGTTTTTTTAATCCAATATTCATGTTTCAGTCATTGTGTGACGTCGTGTTTCATTCGTTGTGTGACGTCATGAAAGTCAGCTTTTTTTTTTTGTATGTTTAACTCTTTCAGGTCACAACTACTTTAAAGGAAGGAATAACAACTTTGATACGTCAAAGACTAATTGTACTTTATTAGGATCAATAGGAATATTATTAGGATCAATGTGAATAATAATGATAATAATATTAATAAAAACTTCAGGTATACAGTAGCCTACCTACCTTTAGCATTGTTAGCATTAGCACAAACAAACATATATACATATATATACATATATATATAGATATATATGTATATATATATATATATATGTATATATATACATGTATATATATATATACACATGTATGTATATATACCTATATGTATATATATTCATACATGTGTATATAATACACATATATTTCAACATATTTACAGATATTAACATATACATTTAAATATATATGAATACAAATATATAAAAAACAATATATACATACACCCCCCGCGACCTCAAAAGGGACAAGCGGTAGAAAATGGATGGATGGATATATACATACATACAGTATATACACAAATGTATGTTTGTGTATATATGTACATATTTATGTACATACATAAATATGTATGTACATATATAAATACACATTTATGTGTATTTGTATACACATATGTATGCATATGTGTATCTATATGTATTTTATGTGTATATCTATACACACATCTACATACATTATTTAGATAAATGTGCGTGTATATGTATTGTATATACACATATGTATATATGTATTTATATACATATCTTTGTATCCATATATGTATGTATTATATACACATGCATATACATACATAAATACACATACATACATACCGGTATGCATATGTATGTACATATATATGTACATGTGCTGTATGTGTATTTATATTCGCATATATAGACACATACAGAATATACACATATGTATACAAGTATGTATGTATATATACATATCTGTGTATCATATACATATTGATGTATTATATACAGATACAGTAGATTCACATATGTACACATACATACATATACACATTTATACATACATACACAAATATATACACACATTTATTTGGATTATACATATATATATATATATATATATATATATATATATATATATATATATATATACATACACACATATATACAATATATGTACACATGTATGTATATATATATATATATATATATATATATATATATATATATATATATATATATATATATATATATATATATATATATATATATATATATATATATATATATATACACACATATATACATATACACACACACATTCATACGGACATATTGCCGTGCCAGCAAACTGAGGGTTCAGGGTTCGATCCCCAGCTTCCACCATTCTAGTCACATCCGTTGTGTCCTTGGGCAGGATACTACACCCCTGCTCCTGATGGGTCGTGGTTAGCGCCTTGCATGGCAGCTCTCGCCATCTTGAAGGTAGAAAAGCGTTATACAAGTACAGTATTTACCATCTACCATTTATGCATATACGTACACACACACATACATACATATATACATATATGTATGTATAGAAGCATTTAAGTCCCATCTTAAAACACATTTGTATACTCGAGCCTTTAAGTAGACCCCTTTTAGACCAGTTGATCTGCCGTCTCTCTTTTCTTTTCTGCTCTGCTCCCCTCTCCTGCATGGAGAGGTGATCAGGTAACCACAGATGATGCGCTAGCTGTTCAAAGTCGGGACCCAGGATGGATCACTCCTCTGTGCATCAGTGGGTGACGTCTCTGCGCTGCTGAAGCCTCTCCACTCAAGATGATCTCCTGCTGGCCCCACTGTGGACTGGACTCTCACACTATTAACTAGATCCACTGTGGACTGGACTCCGACACTATTAACTAGATCCACTGTGGACTGGACTCCCACATTATTAACTAGATCCACTGTGGACTGGACTCTCACACTATTAACTAGATCCACTGTGGACTGGACTCTCACACTATTAACTAGATCCACTGTGGACTGGACTCCCACACTATTAACTAGATCCACTGTGGACTGGACTCCCACATTATTAACTAGATCCACTGTGGACTGGACTCCCACATTATTAACTAGATCCACTGTGGACTGGACTCCCACATTATTAACTAGATCCACTGTGGACTGGACTCTCACACTATTAACTAGATCCACTGTGGACTGGACTCCCACATTATTAACTAGATCCACTGTGGACTGGACTCCCACATTATTAACTAGATCCACTGTGGACTGGACTCCCACATTATTAACTAGATCCACTGTGGACTGGACTCCCACACTATTAACTAGATCCACTGTGGACTGGACTCCCACATTATTAACTAGATCCACTGTGGACTGGACTCCCACATTATTAACTAGATCCACTGTGGACTGGACTCCCACACTATTAACTAGATCCACTGTGGACTGGACTCCCACATTATTAACTAGATCCACTGTGGACTGGACTCCCACATTATTAACTAGATCCACTGTGGACTGGACTCCCACATTATTAACTAGATCCACTGTGGACTGGACTCCCACATTATTAACTAGATCCACTGTGGACTGGACTCTCACACTATTAACTAGATCCACTGTGGACTGGACTCCCACATTATTAACTAGATCCACTGTGGACTGGACTCCCACATTATTAACTAGATCCACTGTGGACTGGACTCCCACATTATTAACTAGATCCACTGTGGACTGGACTCCCACACTATTAACTAGATCCACTGTGGACTGGACTCCCACATTATTAACTAGATCCACTGTGGACTGGACTCCCACATTATTAACTAGATCCACTGTGGACTGGACTCCCACACTATTAACTAGATCCACTGTGGACTGGACTCCCACATTATTAACTAGATCCACTGTGGACTGGACTCCCACATTATTAAATGTATCCACTCGGCATCCATTGCACCGGTCACCCAGGGGGGGTCCCCACATCTGTGGTCCTCTCCAAGGTTTCTCATTATTCCCATTGAGTTGAGTTGAGTTTTTTCTGGCCCTGATGTGGGATCTGAGCCCAGGATGTCGTTGTGGCTTGTGCAGCCCTTTGAGACATTTGTGATTAAGGGCTATAGAAGTCAACTTTGAGATATATATATATATATATATATATATATATATATATATATATATATATATATATATATATATATATATATATATATATATATTATATATATATATATATATATATATATATATATATATATATATATATACATATATATATATATATATATATATATATATATATATATATATATATATATATACATACATATATATATATATACATATTCAAATATTTACATATATACAGTATGTATGTGTATAAAGAAATTTGTATATATTCAAATATTTACATAAATATTTATATGTATACATTAATGCATATATATATATACATATAAATGCATATATATATTCAAATATGTACATATATATGTATGTGTATAAAGAAATGTGTATATATATTCAAATATTTACATATATATTTAAATGTGTACATTCATGTGTGTGTGTATATATATATATATATATATATATATATATATATATATATATATATATATATATATATATATATATATATATATATATATATATATATATGTATATATATACACATCCATTTTCTACCGTTTTTCCTTTTTGGGTGTATACATAAATGTGTATGTATATTCAAATATTTACATATATATGTATGTATATTTATATATATATATATATATATATATATATATATATATATATAGAGAGTTTTCCTTTGGGGGGTGTGCATGTAAGATTAAGACTCGGCTGGGATTTGAACTCCAACCTACCTGAGATCGGTAGGTTGGAGTTCAAATCCCAGCCGAGTCATACCAAAGACTATAAAAATGGGACCCATAACCTCCCTGCTTGGCACTCAGCAACAAAGGGTTGGAGTTGGGGGTTAAATCACCAAAATGATTCCCAGGCGCGGCGCCGCTGCTGCCCACTGCTCCCCAAGGGGATGGGACAAATTTCACCACATCTAGTGTGTGTGTGACAATCATTGGTACTTTAATCTTAATCTTCATCTTAAAAAGTGTATTCTCCATCAAATGTATTTTGTGTGAATATTTTTGGAATATAAAGTTGTATTGTCTGTCAAATATAAACTTGTCTGTAAAAAGTATTTTGTGTTGCTCGTCTACATCTTATCAGACATGTTGTGATCTGTGATTATTAATTTTTATTGTGATTTTTATTTTGGTGAAGCGGATGTACCTTATTGTGAAGGGCACTCAACAGGATGTGTCAGTGTGTGTGCGACATGTTTACTAACAAGAAGTCAAGTTGAAACTACGTTGAAAATGTCAACGTTGAAGTACTGCCTGTGTCATCAGTGAGAACCAGTAATAATGCATGCATGTTCAGAATAAACGTATACTTTCAGTACACGCAGTAATACTGCATGTATGTTGAAAATAAACTTATACTTTCAGTACACGCAGTAATACTGTATGCATGTTCAGAATAAACGTGTACTTACAGTACACGCAGTAATACTGTATGTATGTTAAGAACAAACTTATACTTTCAGTACATGCAGTAATACTGTATGCATGTTCAGAATAAACGTGTACTTAGAGTACACGCAGTAATACTGTATGTATGTTAAGAACAAACTTATACTTTCAGTACACGCAGTAATACTGTATGTATGTTAAGAACAAACTTATACTTTCAGTACATGCAGTAATACTGCATACATGTTGAAAATAAACTTAAAACTTTCAGTACACGCAATAAAACTGCGTGTATGTTGAAAATAAACGTATACTTTCAGTACACGCAGTAATACTGCATGTATGTTGAAAATAAACGTATACTTCCAGTACACGCAGTAATACTGCATACATGTTAAAAATAAATGTATACTTTCAATACATGCAGTAATACTCCATATACATTGAAAATAAACGTATACTTTCAGTACACAGTAATACGGCATGTATGTTGAAAATAAACGTATACTTTCAGTACACGCAGTAATACTGCATGTATTTTCAAAATAAACGTGTAATTTCAGTACACACAGTAATACTGCATACATGTTGAAAATAAATGTATACTTTCAGTACACACAGTAATACTGCATACATGTTGAAAATAAACTTATACTTTCAGTAAATGCAGTAATACTGCATACATGTTGAAAATAAACTTATACTTTCAGTAAATGCAGTAATACTGCATACATGTTGAAAATAAACTTATACTTTCAGTAAATGCAGTAATACTGCATGTATGTTGAAAATAAACTAAAACTTTCAGTACACGCAGTAATACTGCATGTCTGTTGAAAATAAACGTATACTTTCAGTACACACAGTAATACTGCATGTATGTTGAAAATAAACTTATACTTTTTTTACACGCAGTAATACTGTATACATGTTGAAAATAAACTTATACTTTCAGTACACACAATAACACTGCATGTATGTTGAAAATAAACTTATACTTGCATACATGTTGAAAATAAACGTATACTTTCAGTACATGCAGTAATACTGCATATATGTTGAAAATAAACTTAAACTTTCAGTACATGCAGTAATACCTCATACATGTTAAAAAAAACATATACGTTCAGTACATGCAGTAATACTGCATACATGTTGAAAATAAACAAACTTTCAGTACACACAGTATTACTGCATGTATATTGAAAATAAACATATACTTTCAGTACACACAGTATTACTGCATGTATATTGAAAATAAACATACTTTCAGTACACGCAGTAATACTGCATGTATGTTGAAAATAAACTTATACTTTCAGTACACGCAGTAATACTGTATGTATGTTGAAAATAAACTTATACTTTCAGTACACGCAGTAATACTGTATGTTGAAAATAAACGTATACTTTCAGTACATGCAGTAACACTGCATGTATGTTGAAAATAACAAATACTTTCAGTACATGCAGTAACACTGCATGTATGTTGAAAATAAACGTACACTTTCAGTACACACAGGAATACTGCATACATGTTGAAAATAAACTCATACTTTCAGTAAACGTATACTTTCAGTACACGCAGTAATACCTCATACATGTTGAAAATAAACGTATACTTTCAGTACACGCAGTAATACTGCATGTATTTTCAAAATAAACGTGTAATTTCAGTACACACAGTAATACTGCATACATGTTGAAAATAAATGTATACTTTCAGTACACACAGTAATACTACATACATGTTGAAAATAAACTTATACTTTCAGTAAATGCAGTAATACTGCATACATGTTGAAAATAAACTTATACTTTCAGTAAATGCAGTAATACTGCATACATGTTGAAAATAAACTTATACTTTCAGTAAATGCAGTAATACTGCATGTATGTTGAAAATAAACTAAAACTTTCAGTACACGCAGTAATACTGCATGTCTGTTGAAAATAAACGTATACTTTCAGTACACACAGTAATACTGCATGTATGTTGAAAATAAACTTATACTTTTTTTACACGCAGTAATACTGTATACATGTTGAAAATAAACTTATACTTTCAGTACACACAATAACACTGCATGTATGTTGAAAATAAACTTATACTTGCATACATGTTGAAAATAAACGTATACTTTCAGTACATGCAGTAATACTGCATATATGTTGAAAATAAACTTATACTTTCAGTACATGCAGTAATACCTCATACATGTTAAAAAAAACATATACGTTCAGTACATGCAGTAATACTGCATACATGTTGAAAATAAACAAACTTTGTTCCTGCTGTCCCTGAGGACAGCAGGAACTTCACTCGGTGACAGAAAACACTGTGAGTAATGGCTTCCTGCGCGTCTTGCACCATACTCACGGAGAGGTTGGCTCTGCTAGAGGGCCGTGTCCGCCAGTTAGAGCAGAGTAATGTCGTAACTTTAGATGTTGCGGACACATCTGCTAGCGTTAGCTGTAGCGAGCTAACTAGCCCAGCTTGTAGCAGTCCTAAGCGACCTACAAGCTACGGTGTACCGGTTGAGACGCATAATAGATTTAGCTCTTTAGCTAGTCCTACACCCCAGTCTACCGGGCACCACACCTTAGTTATAGGGGACTCCATCACCCGAAACATAAAGCTTAGCAAACCAGCCACAATAAAGTGTATCCCCGGGGCCAGAGCACCTGACATTGAAGCTAATCTTAGGGAGCTAACTCGCAACAGGCCTAGTAAACACGTACGACAGGCTAATCGCACCACTAATTATGCGAATATAGTTGTACACGTTGGCTCCAATGACACTAGAATGAGACAGTCAGAGATTACAAAGAGAAACATAGCCAGGACTTGTGATCTCGCCAGAAAGATGTCCAGGCATCGAGTAATTGTCTCTGGCCCCCTGCCTGCGAGAGGCAATGATGAGAGATATAGCAGATTAGTCTCGCTTAACAAGTGGTTGGCTAGCTACTGTAGGACGCAGGGACTAACGTTTATTGATAACTGGCCCTCTTTCTGGGGCAAACCAGGCTTGCTGATGAGAGACGGCCTTCACCCTAACCAGGAAGGCGCCATCATCCTGTCTAGAAACATAGACTACTATTTAAGTCTCACTTGACTGACTACACTAGAGCAAGCCCGGTCACAGGCAATTACAATGTCTGTTAGTCCGGGTGAGGAGTCAGTTAAGCTAGAACTAGCCAGCGCCAGGCTGGATAATCCATGTACGCATAGCAATTCTCTTAGAATAATACACAATTCACATAATGTTTTTTCTGTTGTGTCTGTGTCAGGGGTGGACATGCATTCTACTGAGGTGGCAAATTATGATATGTCCAGTCTATTGCAGCACCAAGCAAACAATCGGAAAATTCCCGTCATATCAATTCCTAGATATGGTCGAAACTATTTAAAGTGCACTACGCATAATAAACGCAACATTGTTAATATTGCCACTACGGATAATCTTAACAAAAACTCGTCAAAACAGCCCAATACCTATAATATGGGCTTTTTAAACATAAGATCATTGTCTCCCAAAGCGTTATTGGTTAATGAGGTCATTAGAGACAACAATCTTAACGTCATTGGTCTTAGCGAAACCTGGCTCAAACCGGACGAATTTTTTGCGCTCAATGAGGCATCTCCTCCTAACTATACGAATGCGCATGTTGCCCGCCCTCTTAAAAGGGGAGGGGGTGTCGCACTAATATACAATGAAAATTTCAACCTTACCCCTAACCTAAATAATAAATATAAATCGTTTGAGGTGCTTACTATGAGGTCTGTCACACCGCTACCTCTCGACCTGGCTGTTATCTACCGCCCCCCTGGGCCCTATTCGGACTTTATCAGTGAATTCTCAGAGTTCGTTGCTGATCTAGTGACGCACGCCGACAATATAATCATAATGGGGGACTTTAATATCCATATGAATACCCCATCGGACCCTCAGTGCGTGGCGCTCCAAACCATAATTGATAGCTGTGGTCTTACACAAATAATACATGAACCCACGCATCGCAACGGTAATACAATAGATCTAGTGCTTGTCAGGGGTGTCACCACCTCCAAAGTTATGATACTTCCATATACTAAAGTAATGTCCGATCATTACCTTATAAAATTTGAAGTTTTGACTCTTTGTCAACAAGCTAATAATAATAATAACTGCTATAGCGGCCGCAACATTAATGCTGCCACAACGATGACTCTTGCTGACCTACTGCCTTCGGTAATAGCACCATTCCCAAATTATGTCGGCTCTATTGATAAACTCACTAACAACTTTGACGATGCCTTGCGCGAAATTATTGATAGTATAGCACCGCTAAAGCAAAAAAGGGCCCCTAAAAGGCGCACCCCATGGTTTACAGAAGAAATTAGAGCTCATAAATTATCATGTAGAAAACTGGAACGCAAATGGCGCGCGACTAAACTTGAGGTTTTCCATCAAGCATGGAGTGATAGTTTAATAACTTATAAACGCATGCTTACCTTAGCTAAAGCTAAATACTACTCAAATCTCATCCGCCTCAACAAAAACGATCCTAAATTTCTGTTTAGTACAGTAGCATCGCTAACCCAACAAGGGACTCCTCCCAGTAGCTCCACCCACTCAGCAGATGATTTTATGAATTTCTTTAATAAGAAAATAGAACTCATTAGAAAGGAGATTAAAGACAACGCATCCCAGCTACAACTGGGCTCTATTAACACAAATACGACTGTATATACGACGGACACTGCCCTCCAAAATAGTCTCTCTATTTTTGATGAAATAACATTAGAGGAATTATTACAGCGTGTAAGTGGGATAAAACAAACAACATGTTTACTTGACCCACTTCCTGGGAAACTTATCAAGGAACTGTTTGTATTATTAGGTCCATCAGTGTTAAATATTATAAATTTATCACTTTCCTCCGGCACTGTTCCCCTAGCATTCAAAAAAGCGGTTATTCATCCTCTGCTCAAAAGACCTAACCTCGATCCTGACCTCATGGTAAACTACCGACCGGTCTCCCACCTTCCGTTTATTTCCAAAATTCTCGAAAAAACTGTTGCACAGCAGCTAAATGAACACTTAGTGACTAACAATCTCTGTGAACCTTTTCAATCCGGTTTCAGGGCAAATCACTCTACGGAGACAGCCCTCGCAAAAATGACTAATGATCTATTGCTAACGATGGATTCTGATGCTTCATCTATGCTGCTGCTTCTTGATCTTAGCGCCGCTTTCGATACCGTCGATCATAATATTTTATTAGAGCGTATCAAAACACGTATTGGTATGTCAGACTTAGCCTTGTCTTGGTTTAACTCTTATCTTACTGACAGGATGCAGTGCGTCTCCCATAACAATGTGACCTCGGACTATGTCAAGGTAACGTGCGGAGTTCCCCAGGGTTCGGTTCTTGGCCCTGCACTCTTTAGTATTTACATGCTGCCGCTGGGTGACATCATACGCAAGTACGGTGTTAGCTTTCACTGTTATGCTGATGACACTCAACTCTACATGCCCCTAAAGCTGACCAACACGCCGGACTGTAGTCAGCTGGAGGCGTGTCTTAATGAAATTAAACAATGGATGTCCGCTAACTTTTTGCAACTCAACGCTAAGAAAACGGAAATGCTGATTATCGGTCCTGCTAGACACCAACATCTATTTAATAATACCACCTTAACATTTGACAACCAAACAATTAAACAAGGAGACTCGGTAAAGAATCTGGGTATTATCTTCGACCCAACTCTCTCGTTTGAGTCACACATTAAGAGTGTTACTAAAACGGCCTTCTTTCATCTCCGTAATATCGCTAAAATTCGTTCCATCTTGTCCACTAGCGACGCTGAGATCATTATTCATGCGTTCGTTACGTCTCGTCTCGATTACTGTAATGTATTATTTTCGGGCCTCCCTATGTCTAGCATTAAAAGATTACAGTTGGTACAAAATGCGGCTGCAAGGCTTTTGACAAAAACAAGAAAGTTTGATCATATTACGCCTATACTGGCTCACTTGCACTGGCTTCCTGTGCACTTAAGATGCGACTTTAAGGTTTTACTACTTACGTATAAAATATTACACGGTTTAGCTCCAGCCTATCTCGCCGATTGTATTGTACCATATGTCCCGACAAGAAATCTGCGTTCAAAGAACTCCGGCTTATTAGTGATTCCCAGAGCCAAAAAAAAGTCTGCGGGCTATAGAGCGTTTTCTATTCGGGCTCCAGTACTCTGGAATGCCCTCCCGGTAACAGTTAGAGATGCTACCTCAGTAGAAGCATTTAAGTCCCATCTTAAAACTCATTTGTATAATCTAGCCTTTAAATAGACCCCCCCTTTTTTAGACCAGTTGATCTGCCGTTTCTTTTCTTCTCTCCTCTTCTCCCCTGTCCCTTGCGAGGGGGAGTTGCATAGGTCCGGTGGCCATGGATGAAGTGCTGGCTGTCCAGAGCCGGGACCCCGGGTGGACCACTAGCCTGTGCATCGGTTGGGGACATCTCTGCGCTGCTGACCCGTCTCCGCTCGGGATGGTTTCCTGTTGGCCCCGCTGTGGACTGGACTCTCGCTGATGTGTTGGATCCACTGTGGACTGGACTTTCACAATGTTATGTCAGACCCACTCGACATCCGTTGCTTTCGGTCTCCCCTAGAGGGGGGGGGTTACCCACATATGCGGTCCTCTCCAAGGTTTCTCATAGTCATTCACCGACGTCCCACTGGGGTGAGTTTTTCCTTGCCCGTATGTGGGCTCTGTACCGAGGATGTCGTTGTGGCTTGTACAGCCCTTTGAGACACTTGTGATTTAGGGCTATATAAATAAACATTGATTGATTGATTGATTGAGTACACACAGTATTACTGCATGTATATTGAAAATAAACATATACTTTCAGTACACACAGTATTACTGCATGTATATTGAAAATAAACATACTTTCAGTACACGCAGTAATACTGCATGTATGTTGAAAATAAACTTATACTTTCAGTACACGCAGTAATACTGTATGTATGTTGAAAATAAACTTATACTTTCAGTACACGCAGTAATACTGTATGTTGAAAATAAACGTATACTTTCAGTACATGCAGTAACACTGCATGTATGTTGAAAATAAACGTATACTTTCAGTACATGCAGTAACACTGCATGTATGTTGAAAATAAACGTACACTTTCAGTACACACAGGAATACTGCATACATGTTGAAAATAAACTCATACTTTCAGTAAACGTATACTTTCAGTACACGCAGTAATACCTCATACATGTTGAAAATAAACGTATACTTTCAGTACACGCAGTAATACTGTATGTATGTTGAAAATAAACGTATACTTTCAGTACACAGTAATACTGCATGTATGTTGAAAATAAACATATACTTTCAGTACACGCAGTAATACTGTATACATGTTGAAAATAAACTTATACTTTCAGTACACGCAGTAATACTGCATGTATGTTGAAAATAAACGTATACTTTCAGTACACGCAGTAATACTGCATGTATGTTGAAAATAAACTTATAATTTCAGTACACACAGTAATACTGTATGTATGTTGAAAATAAACTCATACAATAACAGACATTGTGTATTTACAATAAATTGGAACACTTTTGTTTAAATATAATTGTTCATATTAATGTTTTCTTAAAGGATGCTAGTTTATTGGAGATGCTACTTTTGTCTCTTAAAGGATGCTAGTTTATTGGAGATGCTACTTTTGTCTCTTAAAGGATGCTAGTTTATTGGAGATGCTACTTTTGTCTCTTAAAGGATGCTAGTTTATTGGAGATGCTACTTTTGTCTCTTAAAGGATGCTAGTTTATTGGAGATGCTACTTTTGTCTCTTAAAGGATGCTAGTTTATTGGAGATGCTACTTTTGTCTCTTAATTGTGTGGATGAAGACTCATTTTGGTTCGTTGAGTCCTAAACAAAACATTGAGAAGAGTAAAACTGCTCGTGTTTCAGCATAATTCCGTTTTAATGTGACGCGTTCTGAAAAGTGAGCGATGACTGTAAGCGACAAGAGGAAAAGAAGCTCGCCCATCAGTCACGGCCAAGAGGCACATGTGGCCGTGGTGTACACCAGAGTGTCCTTTGAAGGAGACGTAGTTGACACGAGGTTCCGTGAAAAGTGTGGTCTGAGTCTGATGGCATCGAGTCGCCATGGCGATGAGCAGCATGCGTCACCATGCACACACACACACACACACACACACATACACACACAAGGAGACATCTTGCTATGACTAATTTGCTTTTAGAGGAACGACATCTCACGCTGCTTCCACACAGTGAACAAACACTGCCTTTGTGTAACGTTGTGTAACGTTGTGTATTTGCTGGTGTGTGTGGTTGCAATGTCGACTCTGATAACACAAAGTTTTTTCTTCTTTAAACTGTCATTACTCAAAAAATAACAATGATTTAAAAAGGTTGTTCAAGGCTCCAATTATATATCATCAAATATCACAATTCCAAGTATTGTTGGGGGGGAAATATTGCATATATTTTGTGTTTGCCACACACAAACCAGTGAAGTTGTCACGTTGTGTAAATGGTAAATAAAAACAGAATACAATGATTTGCAAATCCTTTTCAACTTATATTCAATTGAATAGACTGCAAAGACAAGATACTTAACGTTCAAACTGGTAAACTTTGTTTTTTTTTTTGCAAATATTAGCTCATTTGGAAGTTGATGCCTGCAACATGTTTGAAAAAAGCGGGCACAGGTGGCAAAAAAGACTGAGAAAGTTGAGGAATGCTCATCTAACACACTTATTTGGAACATCCCACAGGTGAACAGGCAAATTGGGAACAGGTGGGTGCCATGATTGGGTATAAAAGCAGCTTCCATGAAATGCTCAGTCATTCACAAACAAGGATGGGGCGAGGGTCACCACTTTGTCAACAAATGCGTGAGCAAATTGTTTAAGAACAACATTTCTCAAGCAGCTATCGCAAGGAATTTAGGGATTTCACCATCTACGGTCCGTAATATCATCAAAAGGTTCAGAGAATCTGGAGAAATCACTGCACGTAAGCAGCAAGGCCGAAAACCAACATTGAATGCCCGTGACCTTTGATCCCTCAGTCGGTACTGCATCAAAAAGCGACATCAGCGTGTAAAGCAGGGGTGTCAAAGTCAAATGGACGGAGGGCCAAATAAAAAATTTAGCTACAAGCCGAGGGCCGGACTGTTCAAATGTTCATTGAAAAATTTTTAAATGACGCATATAGTCTAGTGAACCTAATTGAACCTACTGAAAACCTAACAAATATATTTCAATATGATCAGATAAATAAAGCAATATTTTCTTATGGCTCTGTCAGTAATCTTTAATTTTCAACAGACACAAAAGACAAATTTCCTTTATATAAAAATCCCCATAACATGAACATTAAATGAAAGAAACCGGTATTCAAGGCACCATCAGTAGCCTATATTTTCTATTTTAGCAAAAGTGGGCTAAATTTACTTCAAAGAAAAAAACAATAATAGCAATTTTCTATCATCCACTCAACTGAAATATTTTTTAAAATATAATTAAATTGAAATACAATAAAATAAAGTGCAAAAATCTATAAATCAAAAACAACACTTTGTTTAAGGAGAAGTAACATGCAGTGAAAACAAATATTAAACTTTAACTTTTAAACTTGAATTGAGTAAAAACTCTAAATATGTGATTGCACAGTAATGTTCACTTGTTTGAGGTTGAGGGTGATACTTGGTGGTGTCCCATCTTTTCCACAAGTTCATCAATGTTCGGGGTAAGGCTCTGAGCTGAGGAAATCCTCAAGATTGAATGGAGGTGTTCAGCAGTAAGTCGACTTCTGTGTGATGTTTTGTTCAGGTTCATCAAAGAAAACAGTTGTTCACACAGGTATGTGCTGCCAAACATAGACAACGTTTGAGCAGCCTGGATGCGCAGCTGGGGCATTGTGTCGGGGAGGAAACGGGCGAACTCCGCAGCACCCACTGCCGCATATTTTGCCCTCAGTGCATCATTGCATTGGAGGTCAATCAAGCCTACTGCTCGGTGCGTCACCGTTGCATTGTGGGAAATGTAATATTGGTGCGTGTAAAAGATCTGCGGTCTGCGGGCCGGTTCTAATAATAAATCAAGATCATCCCAAGGGCCGTAAAAAACCTTCTCGCGGGCCGGATATGGCCCGCGGGCCTTGACTCTGACATATGTGGTGTAAAGGATATCACCACATGGGCTCAGGAACACTTCAGAAAACCACTGTCAGTAACTACAGTTGGTCGCTACATCTGTAAGTGCAAGTTAAAACTCTACTATGCGAAGCGAAAGCCATTTATCAACAACACCCAGGAATGTCGCCGGTTTCGCTGGGCCCGAGCTCATCTAAGATGGGCTGTTGCAAAGTGGAAAAGTGTGCTGTGGTCTGACGAGTCCACATTTCAAATTGTTTTTGGAAACTGGGGGGAAAAAAAGAGGAAGAGAACCATCCGGACTGTTACAGGTGCAAAGTGTAAAAGCCAGCATGTGTGATGGTATGGGGGTGTATTAATGCCCAAGACATGGGTAACTTACACAGCTGTGAAGGCGCCATTAATGCTGAAAGGTACATACAGGTTTTGGAGCAACATATGTTGCCATCCAAGCAACGTTACCATGGACGCCCCTGCTTATTTCAGCAAGACAATGCCAAGCCGCGTGTTACATCAACGTGGCTTCATAGTAAAAGAGTGCGGGTACTAGACTGGCCTGCCTGTAGTCCAGACCTGTCTCCCATTGAAAATATGTGGCGAAATTATGAAGCCTAAAATACCACAACGGAGACCCCCGGACTTTTGAACAATTTAAGCTGTACATCAAGCAAGAATGGGAAACAATTCCACCAAAAATGTGTCTCCTCAGTTCCCAAACGTTTACTGAGTGTTGTTAAAAGTTAAATTGAAAAGGATTTGAAAATCATTGTATTCTTACCATTTACACAACGTGCCAACTTCACTGGTTTTCGGTTTTGTAAAACAAAATTTTGTCAAAGAAACATAAAAACAATAATAAAAACTTATAAATAACAGATAGATCTGAAGTTCATCTAAAGACTCAAGCGTTGAAAGTAAAAAAATAAAAAATATATGACTTATTTGTAACAACTTTTAGATCCCAATAATTTTAGTGGGATTTTCTATTTGAACTGTCTTTGTTTAACAGTGTTATGAATTATTGACCTATTCGAGGCTCCAATTATTACACAGCAAATATTCCACTTTGAAATATTGTTGGGGGACAATATTTCATATATTTTGTGTTTGCCATATAAAACAAAGTTTACATTGACAAAAAAGGCATTAAAAAAAGAAACATAAAAACTTATAAATAACAGATAGATCTGAAGTTGATCTAAAAGACTCAAGCATTGAAAGTAAAAAAAAAAAAATGTATGACTTATTTGTAACACTTTTTGGATCCCGAGAATTTGACTGGGATTTTCGTATTTAAACTGGCTTCGTTTAACAGTGTTATAAATTATTGACCCATTCAAATGTAAACGTTGAATAAAACAAATGTAAAACATTTCTATAGGACTTATTTCTTACTGAAACCCTTCCGGGTCAAACTTGAGGGGAGCCCTAAATGCCATCCATCCATCCATTTTCTACCGCTTATTCCCTTCGGGGTCGCGGGGGGTGCTGGAGCCTATCTCAGCTACAATCGGGCGTAAGGCGGGGTACACCCTGGACAAGTCGCCACCTCATCACAGGGCCAACACAGATAGACAGACAACATTCACACTCACATTCACACACTAGGGCCAATTTAGTGTTGCCAATCAACCTCATCTATAAATAGTATTGGTTTTGAAAATGAAAACAATCAAGTAAAATAACGACATTGTGATCTTATATGGATATTCTGACCTTGACGTCAGGGTTTGATGCTCCGTGGTGACGCGCTGAAGACTAAAAAAGGCCCAGAGCCGTCAATCATTCCAACTGCTCTCCTCCGAGAAGGAAGTGCTTTGGTGCAAAAGGTGCAAGAGTCTTCATGGAAAAAGGTCTGATATATTGTTGACGGGGAGTATAAAACGGCCAAGCACGGCGTCCCGACAAGGCATCGGACGCCATCAGTCGCCCACGTCACTGTCCTGGTCGCCAATGAGCCACAGGAAGTGGAAGCTCAGCGCCAGCAGGGCGGTGCCCAGCAGGTCCCCCAGAGCCGTCAGGTAGGGGATGGAAAAGCTGTCGGGGTCTTTGCCGCTGCGCCACATGGAATGTACCATCCAGTCGGCGATGCACAACAACAGCAACACCTGTGTGGGTTTTTCAAAGTAAAAGTCACGTTTCGTGGTCAATTCGTCAACATGTGCAAGGCATACAGACATTTCCCACTCTCCCATGTCTAGACGAGACACAAATAGTCAACATAATATATAGAGATGTCCGATAATATCGGCCGATAAATGCTTTAAAATGTAATATCATAAATTATCGGTATCAGTTTCAAAAAGTAAAATGTATGACTTTTTAAAACGCCGCTGTACGGAGTGGTACACGGACGTAGGGAGAAGTACAGAGCAGTTGCGTCTCCCAGTCATACTTGCCAAACCCTCCCGATTTTCCCGGGAGACTCCCGAATTTCAGTGCCCCTCCCGAAAATCTCCCGGTGCAACCATTCTCCCGAATTTCTCCCGATTTCCACCCAGACAACAATATTGGGGACGTGTCTTAAAGGCACTGCCTTTGCGTGCCGGCCCAATCATATATTATCTACGGCTTTTCACCCACACAAGTGAATGCAAGGCATACTTGATCAACAGCCATACAGGTCACATACGGCCACAACTTTAACACTGTTACAAATATGTGCCACACTCTGAGCCCACACCAAACAAGAATGAAAACACATTTCGGGAGAACATTCGCACCGTAACACAACATAAGCGCAACAGAACAAATACCCAGAACCCCTCGCAGCACTAACTCTTCCGGGACGCTACAATATACCCCCCCCCCCCCCGCTACCCCCTACCAAAATCTTGCGCCCCCCCAACCCCGCCCACCTCAACCTCCTTATGCTCTCATGTCCCAAACTCCAAGCTGCTGTTTTAATAATAATAATAATACCTGGGATTTATATAGCGCTTTTCTAAGTACCCAAAGTCGCTTTACATGTTAAAAACCCATCATTCATTCACACCTGGTGGTGGTAAGCTACTTTCGTAGCATTGAGGCATGTTTAAAAAAATAATGCACTTTGTGACTTCAATAATAAATATGGCAGTGCCTAGTTGGCATTTTTTTCCCATAACTTGAGTTCATTTATTTTGGAAAACCTTGTTACATTGTTTAATGCATCCAGCGGGGCATCACAACAAAATTAGGCATAATAATGTGTTAATTCCACGACTGTATATATCGGTATCGGTTGATATCGGAATCGGTAATTAAGAGTTGGACAATATCGGAATATCGGCAAAAAAGCCATTATCGGACATCTCTAATAATATACTATAGTAACAATAATAAGAATAACTAGATGAGTGTGAATGCTCCAATGCTGAAGTTGAACTGAAATGCTGACAGAAT
Organism: Entelurus aequoreus; assembly: GCF_033978785.1. Lineage (NCBI taxonomy): Eukaryota > Metazoa > Chordata > Actinopteri > Syngnathiformes > Syngnathidae > Entelurus > Entelurus aequoreus. The sequence goes on from NC_084742.1 coordinate 52,930,139, forward strand.
GTAGTATGAATGTTGAACAGTTTGAATTTCCAGGAAAACTGGAATTTCGCGTGGAACTTGGGAAGGTGTTAGTTTGAATGTCCAGGAAGAATGGGATGTGTTGATGTTGGAATGGTTTGAATAGGTTGACAAATGTGGGAATTGTGCAACTTGGAGAAATGTCCCATTCATTTCAATGGGAACTTCCTGGAAATTTTGGGAAAAGCGGGATTTTATTGATAATGATTAGGAGCATAATTGTCCTGAATGAGCTGGATTGGTTCGTGTTGGAATTGTTTAAATCCGTCAAGAAATGGGTAACAGTTTTTTAACTGAAAAATGGTATTACGTAATTTCGGGAAAACCGGGATTTTTTAAAGTTCTTAAACCAACTTGTTTTTTTGCCCTGACTAAGAGGAGTTTTGACAGTGGAACGGTTGAAATGGGTAAGAAAATGTGAAAGGAAGCATCGCACTGAAAAAGCTTGGAAATAAGGTTAGAAAAAAACTGGATTTCCTGGAAATGTGTTGAACGTGGAAAAATGATTGTTTGAATTTCCAGGATGAATTGAATGTGTTGAAGGTGGAATGGTTTGAATCGGTTGAAAAATGTGAAAGTTTGAAAAATGGATAATTCATTTTGAATGAGGAAAATGTCCCTAATAACTGGGAATTCTAGGAAATTCGGGAATTTTTTAAAAATAATTGTTGAATGTGAGCACAACATTCCTGAACAGGCTGAATATTTTGAAGTTGGAATGGTTTGAATTGCATAAAAAAAGTGGGAGTTGTGGAACTTAGAAACATTTTCCATTCTTTTCAATGGGAATTTCATGGAAATGTGGGAATTTTGTGAAAAAGCTGGAATTTTTTTGAAAATACTAAAAAATCTGAATGTTCTGAATCATTGGTGTTGGATTTTTTTTTTTTAAACGGTCGAGAAATGTTGAAGTAGTAGCATTTTCAATTGAGAAATGGTGTTCCTGGAATTTCGGGAAAACCAGGAATTTTTCCAGTTAAAAAAATATCTTAGTTTTTTGTCCTGATTAAGTGGAATGATTTGACGGTGGAACGGTTGAAGTGGGTTGAAAAATGTGGAAGGGGTAGTCGACAGAAAAAAGGGTGAAAAAAAAAAGGGAATTCTGGGAATTCCTGGAATTTTTTAAAACTTGGAAAAATGATAGTTTGAATGTCCAGGATGAGTGGAATGTGTTGAAGGTGGAATGGTTTGAAACGGTTGAAAAATGTGGAAATGGTGGAAGTTTGAAAAAGGTCCCATTAATTTCAATGGAAACTTCCTGGAAATTTGGGGAAAAGCGGTATTTTATTGAAAATGATTAGGAGCATAATTGTCCTGAATGATCTGAATTGGTTGGTGTTGGAATTGTTTAAATTCGTCAAGATATGGGTAACATTTTTTTAATTGAAAAATGGTATACGGAATTTGGGGAAAACCGGGAATTTTTCAAGTTGTTAAACCAACTTGGATTTTTGTCCTGACTAAGAGGAATGTTTTGACAGTGGAACGGTTGAAATGGGACGAAAAATGTGAAAGGAGTCATTGCACTAAAAAAGGTTGGAAAAAGGTTAGAAAAAAACAGGAATTGCTGGAAATTTGTTGAACGTGGAAAAATGGTTGTTTGAATTTCCAGGATGAATTGAATGTGTTGAAGGTGGAATGGTTTGAATCGGTTGAAAAATGTGGGAATTGTGGAAGTTTGAAAAATGGATAATTCATTTTGAATGGGAAAAATGTCCCTAAAAACTGGGAATTCTAGGAAATCCGGGATTTTTTTAAAATAATTGTTGAAGGTGAGCACACAATTCCTGAACAGGCTGAATATTTTGAAGTTGGAACAGTTTGAATCGAATAAAAAAATGTGGGAGTTGTGGAACTTTGAAAATGTTTCCATTCTTTTCAATGGGAATTTCATGGAAATTTGGGAATTTCGTTAAAAAGCGGAATTTTTTTTGAAAATGCTAAAAAATTTGAATGTTCTGAATGATTGGTGTTGAATTTTTTCAAAACGGTCGAGAAATGTTGAAGTAGTAACATTTTCAATTGAGAAATGGTGTTCCTGGAATTTCGGGAAAACCGGGAATTTTTCCAGTTAAAAAAATATCTTAGTTTTTTGTCCTGATTAAGTGGAATGATTTGATGGTGGAACAGTTGAAGTGGGTTGAAAAATGTGGAAGGGGTAGTCGACAGAAAAAAGGGTGAAAAAAAAAGTTTGAAAAAAAACCCCGAGAATTTGGGGGAATTCCTGGAATTTTTTAAAACCTGGAAAATAAATTAAAAAGTTTGAATGTCCAGGATGAGTAGAATATGTTGAAGGTGGAATGGTTTGAATCGCTTGAAAAATGTGGAAATGGTGGAAGTTTGAAAAATGGCCAATTCATTTTAAATAGGAAAACTGTCCCGAAAAACCCGGAATTCTAGGAAATCTGGAAATTTGGGGAATTTTTCAAGGGAAAGCCTGCAATTCCCGAATAGGCTGAACAGTTTGAAGTTGGAACGGAGAAGAAGAAGAAGAATAAATAGATTAATTTTGGTGTAGAAAACCATATTATTATTGTGTGAATGCTACAAAGCATTCACACAATAATAATAACATGCAGGCAGATGTGGCATAGTATTTTTACAAGTATTAAAACAAGATATATATGACATGGATGTAAACAATTGTGTTCCAACAGTGTATTTTGAAAAAGTAGTGGACTATTTAATGAGATTGTACATATTTTTAAATTAATATTTAAACATTTGTAAATGTAAAAGCAATAAAAACACTTCTCAAAAACATGCAAGTTGTATATATGTTAGGTTGTGACGAGTGCACGTCGCAACAAACTTCGACTACGACAAAAGAGTCCGAGTGCACCAGGAGGACCTTGGCCTCGCCAGCATCAATGGACTCCTTCTCTGGTTTTTAGGACTTGTTTGAAAAGGAGCAGACCCGGCAGGAAGTGTTGAGAAGAGAACAAATAGCAACCAAATAAGTGGTTCCTTCAAGACCAAATGCACTCTTTTGGAGTTTTGCCTATCATTCACAATCCTTATGTGATATGTACATTTTTCTTTATTATGCATTCTAACTCAGAAAATATGGAAAGTAAGAGGTGGCCAACAAGGAGAGTTCACTATTGCGCTCATAAAGCCCTCTAAAACACATCCAAAAAGCGCCATAAACTGAGAAGCTTTGACGTCTAACTTACAACCAGAGATGGCAAGAAAGACACGAAAAGATGCTCCTTTGCCGCCATCTTTTTTTTTTTAACCCTTCTTGAGGATTTTGATTAATTGTTTATCTAAAGCAGGGTTTTTTCCCCCAGCTAGACAATATAATGTGGCTAGGGGCGTGGTCAATATGATGTCATTATATATGTTTTTTAATAGTTGATGGCTGTGGAGGGGGGGCGTGGCCTGCGGGCCTGCCACGGAACGGGGTGTGCCAGGACCGGCCTCGAAGACAGCGACAGGTGCGTAGATGGCCCAGGTGGGCCTTGATATCTAATCACCTGTCGCCCTTTATTAGCAGCAGCCGGGAGGAGAGGTGGTTGGAGCTGGAGTGAGAGCGAGAGAGAGACAGACACAAAAGGACAGTTGCTGGAAAGCAACGCGCTGAACGACTTGATAAAAATAAACCAGTGTTGTAATCCTGATCCGGGCTCTCATGTCGGTGTTTGGTGGTCTGAGGAACCCACTGGAGGGGAACCTCTACAATGGCACATATACTTTCTTTAAAAAAATTACATGCTGTACATTTGAAAACAAATTTGTTTGAAAAGTACTGAGTATTAACATGAAAATTGTTATTATTGTGCAATGTAACTCTGGTCTTTCAAGTAGGGGAAGCTCATTTTCATGTGTACACTCTCCAGTTAAGGATAAAAGATATAAACATGCTAGATTTTGCAGAGAAAAGATCACTAAAAAGATAGTAAAATTCTCCACAACAGGAACATTGGGATGAAAATTAAAAAATGCTCTGGCGCTGGTTCATATTTCTAGATCGCTGATTCGCTCATTCTGCTGTCACGTTTACACTGCAGGCCAAAAGTGGCCCAAATTGGAACTTTTTGAGATCTGATTTTCTTCCAGATGACTGTTTGAACTGCAAGTAAAATGTGATTTCTATCAGACTCCAGTGTAAACGCGCACAGGCCCCAATGTGGCCCAAATGTGGTCTCCACGTCACTTGCATGCGCACCTCGATAAAAGTGCAAACAAAGGAAGTTGATTGGAAGGAAGTCGCTACTACTACAAAATAAAATTTAAGTCGTAACACCTTTAAAATGAGTGTTTTCTACGTGAAAGTAATATAAAGTATGAATGGATGTATATAGTGTAATATATTTGGGAAGGTTGTATCTTTTTATGGATGTTAGGTAGAGGAGACACGTTAGCTTTATTTTTCAACTCACATGTAAGCAAATGCATCCGTTTAGCACACAGCTTCTACAACTTGTACTTCATCCTCCTTATATTCAGGTTCAAAAATAGAAGTTTCTGGATAGACATTTGCCCCAAAGTAGTCTTTGTTTTCTCTCAAGTCTGCTATGACTAGTAGTCTTTGTTGTTGTTGAAGGAAAAGTGAACGTTGTGATGCGTCTGTGACATTAATACGCCGCCGCATGCTTAAAATGATCCAAATATGACAATATTACATGTCATTATGAATGTCACTACATTACAAATATACAGTATTTTCCGGACCATAGGGCGCACCGGATTATAAGGCGCACTGCCAATGAATGGTCTATTTTCAATCTTTTTTCATATATAAGGCTCACCGGATTATAAGGCCCATTAAAGGAGTAATTATGTTTTTGTTTTTCTAAATGTAAAACACTTCATTGTGGTCTCCATAACACGTAGTGGTTCTTTGGTCAAAATGTTGCATAGATGATGTTTTACAGATCATCTTCAAGCCACTTCCTGACAGTCGCTTCAGGATGCGCCGTTTTGCGGGCAGTCTTATTTACGTGGCTCACCTTCGACAGCGTCTTCTCCCCGTCATTTTTGTTGTAGCGGTGTAGCGTGCAAGGACAGGAGTGGAAGAAGTGTCAAAAGATGGAGCTAACTGTTTTAATGACATTCAGACTTTACTTGGGGCATGGTTGGGGCGTGGTTAAGAGGGGAATATATTTAAGCTAGAATTCACCAACTCAAGTATTTCATATATATACACATATATATATATATATATATATATATATATATATATATATATATATATATATATATATATATATATATATATATATATATATATATATATATATATATATGTATATATGTATGAAATACTTGACTTTCAGTGAATTCTAGCTATATATATATATATATATATATATATATATATATATATATATATATATTTATTTTATTATACATATAAATAAAATAAATACTTGAATTTCAGTGTTCTGAAGGCTATCCAGTAAATGGCAGTATTGTCCTGTTTAAGAGTGTCACAACATTGCTGTTTACGGCAGACAAACTGCTTTATGGTAGACTAAACGTGACTGCTGTTGTTGTGTGTTGTTACCGCGCTGGGAGGACGTTAATGAAACTGCCTAACAATAAACCCACATAAGAAACCAAGAACTCGCCCTCGATCATTCTACAGTTATGACGTCATTGGGCAGGCAAGCTGTTTATATTGTGGGAAAACGGACGTGAGAACAGGCTGTCCCCACTCAGGTCCGCATTGAGCTGGAGGGGGCGTGGCCTCCAGCTCCGGCTGAATACCGGGAGTTTGTCGGGAGAAAATTTCTGCCGGGAGGTTATCGGGAGAGGCGCTGAATACCGGGAGTCTCCCGGTAAAAACGGGAGGGTTGGCAAGTATGGTAAGGATTGTGAAAGATAGACAACATTCCAAAAAAGTGCGGCTCCGCTTTATTAAAAGTTTCACTAGGGCCACAGTTTGACTCTAGAACAGGTTAATTAAAATTGTTTTAAAACAGCAACAAATAAAAGGTCTAAAAGCGATTGTCTATGTTGTGTATAAAACACATCACATTTTTTAAATATATACTTTTATTTACTTCTTGTTATCATTATACGCTCTTTTTCCCTCCATTACGATAACAATATTTGACAAAATGTGGAAAGGAAAATCATTTGATGAAGTCAGTTATTTATATTTGACTATTCTTGTCTCATCCTGCGAGTCAAACTACACTTTGTAAAAATGACAGCTAAGTCAAAAAGGAGAAATTACTTAAAAAGGTTGAATAGGAAGCAGGATATGAAAGCCATAAAACACTTAAAAAAAAGAGCAGTGGAAAGAGCAGCAGGCTGTGAGTAATAAGAGTCGTATCCTGAAGTTGTGCATGATGGAAAATGCTGCAGAAATAAGCTGATAAGTCTAATAAATGATCACAACTTTATATCTCAGAAGGGAAATGATATTGCAGTCATGCAGCTTGTGGTATCTCACTGTGACAGAGATGCACTACAAATAAATACTATCTTTGCAAACAAACTGTAATGTTCGATTATACATATGGCAATAATTGACTAAACATGGCTGTTTTTGGTCATGTGTCATTGCTGAGAAGTAACATCTTTGTATGTGCTAGTATAGTAGTAAGGACATTATTCAGCCTTGTGGTGATGAAAACATGAACAGACTTCATGCAGTTACTCATAACCGGGGGTCAGCACCGCCCTAGTGGCTCCCTGGAGCTTTTTCAAAAATGGAAAAATAATGTTTCTGCATAACACAAACCTTCCTAATTGTTAGAAAGCCCACTGTTTAATATGTTTGTGTTTATGCTTCACTGAAGAGGATATTTGGCCAGGGCCGTTTTGTCCTACTAATTTTGGCGGTCCTTGAACTCACCGTCGTTGGTTTACGTGTACAACTTTCTGTCGCTGCCACAGAAAGACGTGTTTTATGCCACTTTGTCTCATTTTGTCCACCAAAGGTTTTATGCTGTGTCTGAATGCACAAAGGTGAGCTGTGTTGATGTTATTGACTTGCGTGGAGTGCTATTAATCCATGCTAACATGCTATTTAGTAGGGCTGCGAATCTTTGGGTGTCCCACGATTTGATTCAATATCGATTCTTGGGGTCACGATTCGATTATAAATCGATTTTTTCGATTCAACACGATTCTCGATTCAAAAACGATATTTTTCCGATTCAAAACAATTCTCTATTCATTCAATACATAGGATTTCAGCAGATTTTTGTAAAAAGCTTTTATAACTGTAAAGGACAATGTTTTATCAACTGATTGCAATAATGTAAATTTGTTTTAACTATTAAATGAACCAAAAATATGACTTATTTTATCTTTGTGAAAATATTGGACACAGTGTGTTGTCAAGCTTATGAGATGCGATGCCAGTGTAAGCCACTGTGACACTATTGTTCTTTTTTAAATTTTTTTATAAATGTCTAATGATAATGTCAATGAGGGATTTGTAATCACTGCTATGTTGAAATTGTTACTAATATTGATACTGTTGTTGACAATATTCATTTTTGTTTCACTACTTTTGGTTTGTTCTGTGTCGTGTTTGTGTCTGTTTGTGAGGGATCAGTCAAAGAGCAGCTCGAAGACTTCTATGGAAATACAAGAACCGAGACTCAGATTTCCCTCGCCCGGACGCGGGTCACCGGGGCCCCCCTCTGGAGCCAGGCCCGGAGTTGGGGCACGACGGCGAGCGCCTGGTGGCCGGGCCTGTCCCCATGGGGCCCGGCCGGGCACAGCCCGAAGAGGCAACGTGGGTCCCCCCTCCAATGGGCTCACCACCCATAGCAGGGGCCATAGAGGTCGGGTGCAATGTGAGCTGGGCGGCAGCCGAAGGCAGGGCACTTGGCAGTCCGATCCTCGGCTACAGAAGCTAGCTCTTGGGACGTGGAACGCCACCTCGCTGGGGGGGAAGGAGCCTGAGCTCGTGCGCGAGGTGGAGAAGTTCCGGCTAGACATAGTCGGACTCACTTCGACGCACAGCAAGGGCTCTGGAACCAGTTCTCTCGAGAGGGGATGGACTCTCTTCCACTCTGGCGTTGCCGGCAGTGAGAGGCGACGGGCTGGGGTGGCAATTCTTGTTGCCCCCCGGCTCAGAACTTGCATGTTGGAGTTCAACCCGGTGGACGAGAGGGTAGCTTCCCTCCGCCTTCGGGTGGGGGGACGGGTCCTGACTGTTGTTTGCGCTTACGCGCCAAGCAGCAGCTCAGAGTACCCGCCCTTTTTGGATTCACTCGAGGGAGTACTTGAGGGTGCTCCCCCGGGTGATTCCCTCGTTCTACTGGGGGACTTCAACGCTCATATTGGCAACGACAGTGAAACCTGGAGAGGCGTGATTGGTAAGAATGGCCGCCCGGATCTGAACCCGAGTGGTGTGTTGTTATTGGACTTTTGTGCCCGTCACGGATTGTCCATAACGAACACCATGTTCAAGCATAAGGGTGTCCATATGCGCACTTGGCACCAGGACACCCTGGGCCGCAGTTCCATGATCGACTTTGTAGTTGTGTCATCGGATTTGCGGCCTCATGTTTTGGACACTCGGGTGAAGAGAGGGGCGGAGCTTTCTACCGATCACCACCTGGTGGTGAGTTGGCTGCGATGGTGGGGGAGGATGCCGGACAGACCTGGCAGGCCCAAACGCATTGTGAGGGTTTGCTGGGAACGTCTGGCAGAGTCTCCTGTCAGAGAGAGTTTCAATTCCCACCTCCGGAAGAACTTTGAAATGTCGCGAGGGAGGTGCTGGACATTGAGTCCGAGTGGACCATGTTCCGCACCTCTATTGTCGAGGCGGCTGATTGGAGCTGTGGCCGCAAAGTAGTTGGTGCCTGTCGTGGCGGTAATCCTAGAACCCGTTGGTGGACACCGGCGGTGAGGGATGCCGTCAAGCTGAAGAAGGAGTCCTATCGGGTTCTTTTGGCTCATAGGACTCCTGAGGCAGCGGACAGGTACCGACAGGCCAAGCGGTGTGCGGCTTCAGCGGTCGCGGAGGCAAAAACTCGGACATGGGAGGAGTTCGGGGAAGCCATGGAAAACGACTTCCGGACGGCTTGGAAGCGATTCTGGACCACCATCCGCCGCCTCAGGAAGGGGAAGCAGTGCACTATCAACACCGTGTATAGTGAGGATGGTGTTCTGCTGACCTCGACTGCGGATGTTGTGGATCGGTGGAGGGAATACTTCGAAGACCTCCTCAATCCCACCAACACGTCTTCCTATGAGGAAGCAGTGCCTGGGGCATCTGTGGTGGGCTCTCCTATTTCTGGGGCTGAGGTTGCTGAGGTAGTTAAAAAGCTCCTCGGTGGCAGGGCCCCGGGGGTGGATGAGATCCGCCCGGAGTTCCTTAAGGCTCTGGATGCTGTGGGGCTGTCTTGGTTGACAAGACTCTGCAGCATCGCGTGGACATCGGGGGCGGTACCTCTGGATTGGCAGACCGGGGTGGTGGTTCCTCTCTTTAAAAAGGGGAACCGGAGGGTGTGTTCTAACTATCGGGGGATCACACTCCTCAGCCTTCCCGGTAAGGTCTATTCAGGTGTACTGGAGAGGAGGCTACGCCGGATAGTCGAACCTTGGATTCAGGAGGAACAGTGTGGTTTTCGTCCTGGTCGTGGAACTGTGGACCAGCTCTATACTCTCGGCAGGGTCCTTGAGGGTGCATGGGAGTTTGCCCAACCAGTCTACATGTGCTTTGTGGACTTGGAAAAGGCATTCGACCGTGTCCCTCGGGAAGTCCTGTGGGGAGTGCTCAGAGAGTATGGGTTATCGGACTGTCTGATTGTGGCGGTCCGCTCCCTGTATGATCAGTGTCAGAGTTTGGTCCGCATTGCCGGCAGTAAGTCGGACACGTTTCCAGTGAGGGTTGGACTCCGCCAAGGCTGCCCTTTGTCACCGATTCTGTTCATAACTTTTATGGACAGAATTTCTAGGCGCAGTCAAGGCGTTGAGGGGATCCGGTTTGGTGGCTGCGGGATTAGGTCTCTGCTTTTTGCAGATGATGTGGTCCTGATGGCTTCATCTGGCCAGGATCTTCAGCTCTCACTGGATCGGTTCGCAGCTGAGTGTGAAGCGACTGGGATGAGAATCAGCACCTCCAAGTCCGAGTCCATGGTTCTCGCCCGGAAAAGGGTGGAGTGCCATCTCCGGGTTGGGGAGGAGATCTTGCCCCAAGTGGAGGAGTTCAAGTACCTCGGAGTCTTGTTCACGAGTGAGGGAAGAGTGGTTCGTGAGATCGACAGGCGGATCGGTGCGGCGTCTTCAGTAATGCGGGCGCTGTATCGGTCCGTTGTGGTGAAGAAGGAGCTGAGCCGCAAGGCAAAGCTCTCAATTTACCGGTCGATCTACGTTCCCATCCTCACCTATGGTCATGAGCTTTGGGTTATGACCGAAAGGACAAGATCACGGGTACAAGCGGCCGAAATGAGTTTCCTCCGCCGGGTGGCGGTTCTCTCCCTTAGAGATAGGGTGAGAAGCTCTGTCATCCGGGAGGAGCTCAAAGTAAAGCCACTGCTCCTCCACATCGAGAGGAGCCAGATGAGGTGGTTCGGGCATCTGGTCAGGATGCCACCCGAACGCCTCCCTAGGGAGGTGTTTAGGGCACGTCCGACCGGTAGGAGGCCACGGGGAAGACCCAGGACAAGTTGGTCCTGGTCATGTCTCCCGGCTGGCCTGGGAACGCCTCGGGATCCCCCGGGAAGAGCTAGACGAAGTGGCTGGGGAGAGGGAAGTCTGGGTTTCCCTGCTTAGGCTGCTGCCCCCGCGACCCGACCTCGGATAAGCGGAAGAAGATGGATGGATGGATGGATGCTATGTTGAAATTGTTACTAATATTGATACTGTTGTTGACAATATTCATTTTTGTTTCACTACTTTTGGTTTGTTCTGTGTCGTGTTTGTGTCTCCTCTCAATTGCTCTGTTTATTGCAGTTCTGAGTGTTGCTGGGTCGGGTTTGGTTTTGGAATTGGATTGCATTGTTATGGTATTGCTGTGTATTGTTTTGTTGGATTGATTAATAAAAAATAAATTTAAAAAAATAGATTTTTGAAAAATGAGAATTGATACTGAATCGTGCAACGTGAGAATGGCGATTTGAATTCGAATCGATTTTTTCCCACACCCCTACTATTTAGGCTAGCTGTGTGCACATATTGCATCATTATGCCTCGTTTGTAGGTATGCTTGAGATCATTTAATTCCCTCTACTTATGTCCTCTGCGTATTTAATTTATATTTGCACGTCTCATGACACATTATCTGTATGTAATATTGGCTGCATTTATGATTGTGTGCCATGTTGTTCCAGACCACAGGAAACATTACCATGTTGTTCCAGACCACAGCAAACTTTACCCAGCTTGCAAAGATTGTACTAAATCCATTAAAAGAAGACAGTTTGTCCTTTCCTTTAACTTGGGCACACACATCTATACCTTTGACAATTTTAAGCCAGTAATTTCCAGGAGTCTCTGAGACACTTACTTAATGTGTTGCCTTCATTATAACACTTATATAAGGCAGCTCCAGACATTTGTTTTTTGTATTTTTGGTCCAATATGGCTCTTTCAACATGTTGGGTTGCCGACCCCTGCTCATAACTCAAAAGCCACAGAACAGACGTGTTTTATGCTACTTTGTCTCATTTTGTCCACCAAAAGTTGTATGCTGTGTGTGAATGCACAAAGGTGAGCTGTGTTGATGTTATTGATTTGTGTGGAGTGCTAATAATCCATGCTAACATGCTATTTAGGCCAGCTGTGTGTACATATTGCATCATTATGCCTCGTTTGTAGGTATGCTTGAGATCATTTAATTTCCTTTACTTATGTCCTCTGCGTATTTAATTTATACTTGCACGCCTCATGACACGTTATCTGTATGTAATATTGGTTGCATTTCTGATTGTGTGCCATGTTGTTCCAGACCACAGCAAACATTACCCAGCTTGCAAAGATTGTAATAAATCCATTAGAAGAAGACAGCCTGTACTTTCCTTTAACTTGGGCACACACATCTATACCTTTGACAATTTTAAGCCAGTAATTTCCAGGAGTCTCTGAGACACTTACTTAATGTGTTGCCTTCATTATAACACTTATATAAGGCAGCTCCAGACATTTGTTTTTTGTATTTTTGGTCCAATATGGCCTTTTCAACATGTTGGGTTGCCGACCCCTGCTCATAACTCAAAGCAATCCCTCTACAGACCACACACATTTATCGGCTGAACCCACAAAGCTCTAGGAATGAGATGATGCACACGTATACTGTACATCTTCTCCCACACAGCAAGTGTGAAGGGTTAACAATGCGGTCTCAAAATAAATTGATTTTGGCCTAAAAATGTAACAACATTACTACTTATGTACAGTACAATGGAGCCTGCATTTATGAATCCCTCTATTTGCAAACATTCACTTCACAAGCCTTTAAATCAAGCCAAATGTGTGTCTGTGTGCACGAACGCTTCACTCATTCATCTTGTGTGCCGCTAGAAGCCGTAAGATGCTGCCATTTTGTGGATGTCACTTCCTGTGCAGTACAGGACAAACATCCTTGTTTCTTTTCTCGCCATTCACCAAGTTTTGTCTATTTTGTTACTTTCTCACTGGCACTCCTCGAGGGCGGACGCTCCCCTTTCCTCTCCCTTATCTCTCCTGCTTGCTTCTTTGTCTTGTCTTCACTTTTTTGTTGCCTCTTTTTGCACTGCTCTCCAAATCTAAACATTGGAAATTTTTAACTGGCCTCAACGAAATTGACAAGATCTTGGGTTTGGGGGAACCTGCTTGTCGTGGCGGAGCGGTTGTTGCTGGACACACGACGGACTCCTGGGAGAAGAAGGAGTGCCCTTTTCAGTCGAGGACGTGAAGATATCTATCTATTCGGAATTATGACAACAGGACATCTGCTGATTGGAGTAAGCGTTGCTCTGGTTTGTCGACAAATTGGAAGTTGCTGGCAGTCTTCAAAATACCCCAAAGCTGCCACAATTGATTGGAAGATGCGGGACAGTGTTTCCCATAAACTGCCAAGATACCTGTGGCGGTGGGGCGTGGCTATGGGCGTGGTCACCATGACATCATCGAGTAATTTGCATAATTTACTACAATGATTTGATTTTCTCTAAAAAGGCTCAAAAAATGTATACTTACTAATTAATAATAACAGTTTTGTTTTAAACGTCCATCCATCCATTTTACAATATAATTACAACACTTTATGTACATATTTATATACAGATTTGAACAATAAGTTATTCACTGAAATATATTTATTAATTGTGGTTCTTACAAAAAATATATCTTATAAAATATAAAAGCTAAAATGTCTCAAAGCTCTGCCCCTTTAATTAGTGCATACTAAATAATTTAACTTTAGCCTACTACTACAACCATATTATTTACCAGCAACATAAAGTGAAACAGAGGCAGAGGTGTCCTGCCACAGTCAGTAACAAATAAACAGAAAACAGTAGTGGTGGTAGATAGACACAGAGCTTCATCAAACATCTGATCCACTGAACAAAGAGCTCCAAAAATCTTGAACTTTAGACTGCCATCAGTTTTACTCCCTACACTTAACCATGTGTTTCCTACTGCCTGCAGACTTTGCACCCTTTGTTATATACACATGTTGTGTTTCTAATATAAATACATTTAATAAAGTCAAATACAAATAAGGCAACAAGAGAAGTATCCTACACTTCTCTTTTGTAAAGTAAATCTGAACAGCCGATATGGGAATCTACATCAACTATATGATTTGCCTGAGAAGCTAGAGAGGACCAAAAAAAAAAAAAAAAAAAAAATTCTAATTTTTAAAAAAAAATTATTATTATTGTTATTATTTTTTTATTTGTGGCGGACGTAATTCTTTCGTGGCAGGCAGCCACAAATAAATGAATGTGTGGGAAACCCTGCGGGAAGAACTGTGGACACTTTTGATTTTGGATCACATCGGACTGTCTGCCTGGTTTGAGGACCAGTCATGGACAATTTAGAGTGAAAAGCACATTATATTTTCACTCGTATACAAAACATTCTAACTTGGATTGTTTCCCTGGCTTCGAGACTCTCCCGAAGGACAGTGCAGCGAAGACACAACAAACTCCCTTCTTGTCTCTCATGGACACACACCTGTTGTTGTTGACTTTGGACTTATCGGTTGCACGACATCAAGGCCGCGGAACAGAGACACACTGCAGGCTTACACACAAACATGCATCCACAAAAAAATATACGCCACACACACATACCCCACCCCCAATCCAACGTCCTCGACGCAAATCCCATAGGGGTGATGGACGGATGAGCAGCGCCTGAGAGCTGCGGCCTACCACCATGACCACGCACTCCCTCCCCTCTGTTGCTAGATATCTCGAGATGTACGTTGTAATATGTTTATGTGCTTTGCTTTGGAGGTTTTTTCCCAGTCCAGAATGGGCCCCCTTGGGAGCCCAGTCTAGATTTTATTTTTTTACTCATCCTTCCCCAGCGTTTACCTTTTTCCCATCTTTTACGGGGCGCCTTGTGGCGACCCATCAGCGTTCCTGTTCTGTAACCCTGTACACCAGGGGTGTCCAAAGTGCGGCCCGCAGCTAATTGTTTACCCGCCCGCCACACATTCTGTAAATACTGTTGTAAAAATAAAAAATAACATTAAAAAAAGTGGAATGAGGTGAAATCTAATGAGAAAATGTTGCAATGTTGACACAAAAGCTGCCATGCAGGCTGTTTTTTTTTTCTTTTGTCTTTCTTTATTTTTCTTTTTTTGCCATTGCTCAAAAAAATAAAATAATGACAAAAAATCCATGTTATAATGAATTATTTTCAGGGCTACAATTACTTCAAATATTTCACTTTAAAATGTTTTATGTGGTAAATATTGCATATATTGTGTAGTAGCTGTATAAAAACATCAAAGTTTTCTTTGACAAAAGCGCATAAAACAAACAAAATAATAGTTCCAGCATAAAATCGACAGATATATCTGAAGTTGATCTCGTAACTTAAGTGTTGAAAGTAAAAGAAAAACCTAATAAAAATGTATCACTTTATGAGTGGGGCACCTTTTGGATCCCAAATATATTTAGTGATTTTTTATTTATCTTTTCACTGTAATTACTCAAAAATATGAAATAATTAAAATCAATGGTGTCCTGCATTATTGATCTTTTAGGGCTCTAATTACTAAATACTGCATATTTCAGTTTTACTATAAAAAAACTAAGTTGTTTTTGACAGAAAAGCCATAAATCTTTTTTTTTTTCATTTGTATTACTTTATATCAACTTGAAGTTGATATAGAGATTTACTGTAAGCGTTAAATAATTTGAAAAAATAATAATCTGACTTATTTTTTAACATTTTAATGACCTTTATGGTCCCCGGGACCTCTAAAGGTAAAATAAATTAAATATCCATATATTTTGTTATTGTTTGAAAATGAAAAATATCAAAATGGCCCCCACATGCTTTAATTTTTCCGTGTGCGGCCCTCAGTGGAAAAAGTTTGGACACCCCTGCTGTACACTGTTTGTTTGTCTAATCTTGAACGGGTTTGTGCTGAAAACATTGTTTTGTTGTAGTTGTGCAATGACAATAAAGACCTATCCTATCCTATCTGATATGGGTTCAAAAAAGCCAACAATCCAGCCTGGAAAAAAGGAGGGACCCGCTGTGGTCTTATAAAAGACTATTTGCGAAGAGTACGGAAATGGCAGACGCGTTGCTTTTTTGGCTGGCTATTGCGGAAGAAACTCGTCCACAATTGCAACCATAGCAAATACGGGTTGCTGACTTTGTCAAAGGGTTACAATATATTTGCACGGATGGTAAGAAAGTGCAAAACCAGGTTGAAAAACTGCTGGTTGGTGTTGGAATTGTTTAAATTCGTCAAGAAATGGGTAACAGTTTTATAATTGAAAAATGGTATTACAGAATTTCGGGAAAACCGGGATTTTTTCAAGTTCTTAAACCAACTTGGCTTTTTTGTCCTGACTAAGAGGAATGTTTTGACAGCGGAACGGTTGAAATGGGTTGAAAAATGTGAAAGGAGTCATCGCACTAAAAAAGGTTGGAAATAAGGTTAGAAAAAAACAGGAATTCCTGGAAATTTATTGAACGTGGAAAAATGGTTGTTTGAATTTCCAGGATGAATTGAATGTTTTGAAGGTGGAATGGTTTGAATCGGTTGAAAAATGTAAAAGTTTGATAAATGGATAATTCATTTTGAATGAGGAAAATGTCCCTAAAAACTGGGAATTCTAGGAAATCCGGGAATTTGTTTTAATAATTGTTGAAAGTGAGCACACAATTCCTGAACAGGCTGAATATTTTGAAGTTGGAATGGTTTGAATTGGATAAAAAATGTGGGAGTTGTGGAACTTTGAAAAATGTTCCATTCTTTTCAATGGGAATTTCGTGAAAAAGCGGGAATTTTTTAAAAAATGTGAATATTCTGAATGGTTGGTGTTGGATTTTTGAAAAACGGTCGAGAAATGTTGAAGTAGTAACATTTTCAATTGAGAAATGGTGTTCCTGGAATTTCGGGAAAACCGGGAATTTTTCCAGATAAAAAAAATACCTTAGTTTTTTTGTCCTGATTAAGTGGAATGATTTGACGGTGGAACAGTTGAAGTGGGTTGAAAAATGTGGAAGGGGTAGTCGACAGAAAAAAGGGTGAAAAAAAGAGTTTGAATAAACAGGAATTCTGGGAATTCCTGGAATTTGTTTATACTTGGAAAATGATAGTTTGAATTTCCAGGATGAGTGGAATGTGTTGAAGGTGGAATGGTTTGAATCGGTTGAAAAATGTGGAAATCGTGGAAGTTTGAAAAATGGCCAATTCATTTTAAATGGGAAAAATGTCCCGGAAAACCCGGAATTCTGGGAAATCTGGGAATTTTTGGAATTTGTCAAGGGAAAGCCTGCGATTCCCGAATAGGCTGAACAGTTTGAAGTTGGAACGGTTTGAATCGGATAACAAATGCAGAAGGTAGAGCGCGACCAAATCTGGACAAGACGCCATTTATATGGTGACTTGATGTACAGAGATGACAATAACATTTTAAAGCGAGACTAGTGTGGTTCAAAAAGTTTAAAAAGAGGACCGGCATTTACAGCACGGAGCGGCGTGGCGAGGCGTAAGAGTAGGACTTCAAGGATTTTATCAGCAAGTCTTGATAGTGACGAGACTGGACTTAAAGATGCCACGGTAGACTTAGTTTATACCTGAGGAGAAGGGACTACCGGGACACAGGGCGATGAGGGATCGCTTCACATTGCTAGTTTGTGCTAATGCTAGCGGTGACTGTAAGGTGAAGCCACTGCTCGTTTATCACTCCGAAACTCCCAGTAAAAAAAACATATTTGCCAACACAAAGTTTAAAAGGAATTTCCTTTTTTTTGTTTTTTATTGTAGCAACATGGTAACGTTTTGGAGAGCATCAAAGGGACTTTGGTGTGTGCACACGCGTTGACATTTAAGCTTAATGTTGATGTTGTGCTGTTTGGATATAAAAAAAGAGATTGCTGAGCCATTACCCCTTTATTATATATAAATATACACCGTGTTACAAATTATTTTGCAAAAACCTATATTTTTTTGTTTTTCCATCACATTCATGGATGGTATTGCGTCCCAAGGCTCTGTAGATCATTGACATCGATCTCAGACACCTGTGATAGTCTCCCAGGTGAGCCCAATCAAAGGAAAACTGCTTAAAAGTGATGTTCCACATTATTGCATTATGCAGTATGAACAAGAATGTTTTAATGTAGACACATAGAACCATCATACTGCTGTGATTATATGCATCAAGTGTTAATTCAAGGCTAAGGCAAAATATTGAGATATATATCGTGTATCATGACATGGCCTAAATATATCGAGATATTAATAAAAGGCCATATCGCCCAGCCCCAGCTGGAACTGTCCAAGAACTCACAACTTCAATGAATGCAAGGGTGATATCAAGCAAAGGGTCCTGTATTAACATGTAACTCACCCTGTTTTATCAAAAGTTATTTTAATCAAAAATATTTGTCATTTATATGGTCTTATAATGCTACAAATTCAACATTTGACCCTTTTGAGTTCTTTACAGCCTATAAAATGTCTTGAAACGCTGTTGTGCTTAATAACTTGGGACAGTGGACTTTGAGTTATTTATTGTATTTATTTATCGTAAAAATAATGTTATCATTTCGAGATTTGTTAAATGAAATTTGAATTCAACTCTAACGGCTGATGACTTGGAAATTGTACTGACTGACATTTGCATCAATTATTTATGAAAATTTGAGTAAATTGTACTTTGCATAATAATTAGGAACACAGTATATATATATATATATATATATATATATATATATATATATATATATATATATATATATATATATATATATATATATATTAGGGTTGTACGGTATACTGGTACTAGTATAGTACCGCGATACTAATGAATCATTTTCGGTACTATACCGCCTCTAAAAAGTAGCGGTTTGCGCCCTCCCTTTTTTTAACGGGCATGACGGCGCATTGTCTTCACGTCGTGACATTGCTGGTTTACGAGCAGAGGAGCGTGTTCGGCAGCGCACCTTCACTGAGTACTTACAATCAGACACAGTGTGTAGACAGAAAAGGGAGAACAGACTCATTTTGGCTTAAAAACTAGCAATAAAGTTGAAGCTACAACACTGAAACGCCCTCAGGAAGAGGTGCTTTAAGACGTGGCTAGCTAGCAAGCGGCTAATACCCAGTCTGCAGTGTTTTAGCTACTTCTAAATCACTAATCCTCGTTTCCATAGTGACAAATAAAGTATGTTTCTTACAAGTATCATCCCTGCGGGACGAGGAATAGCTAAACATGTTTCACTATACAAAACAAACGCCATTGGTGGCTCTAAACCTGACATTCACTGTAATGATACCAAGTACAGGAGCGTATGTAGTCGATACTACTATGATTACATCGATATTTTTTAGCATCACAACATTTAAAA
This sequence comes from Entelurus aequoreus, assembly GCF_033978785.1. NCBI lineage: Eukaryota > Metazoa > Chordata > Actinopteri > Syngnathiformes > Syngnathidae > Entelurus > Entelurus aequoreus. The sequence continues at coordinate 52,949,108 of NC_084742.1, forward strand.
AAATGTATATTATGTTTATAAACTCAGGAAATACGTCCCTGGACACAAACCATGTTCAAGAACCAGTTCAGTCCGTAAATCGAGGGTCCACCGTATGTGCCTCTTACCAATGAAAGCATGCTTACCTGCAGCAGTGCAGCCGACAGGTAGACAGACATGAAGATGGGCGTCAGAGTCGTGTGTCCGCTCTTCATCAGGTGAATGGTGTAGAGGAAAATTATGTGACCGGGGATCACCAGGAGGAGGAGCACCTGAGCGGACCGGTGATTAGCTCCTGGTGAAATGTCCCAAAAGAGTGGAGACAAATGTTAACGGGTTGAATCGAGTCCAATCGATCCATCATGGCTGTAAAAGACGTACCCGTCCCGTAGAAGGTGCGACAAGGGTAGTAGCAGCCCTTGGCCTCATCAGGAACCTCCCCGGGGGCGCAGTGGAAGTGCAGGCAGGTGGAGATCCGGCTGGACTGAATCGCCACCAAATTACCTCCGATACCTAAAAATGATACAGGTAGATTATTACAGCACCTGAGTTTCAAGCGTGTCCTTATATAGAACAAGAGCAGTGCGGATTGGTCCCGTTACAAGCTCTATAGTACAAAGATTAGTGGTGGAGTACCACAAGGCTGTGTGCTCAGTCCAATACTGTTTACTCTTCATACACCACACCATCATATAAAGTACAATAACTTCCAATACGGTCAGGTTTTTGTTTTTTACTCAATTGAAATGAATCACGACCAAGTTGTTGATCATGACATTTACATATTTACATGACCTAAATGTGATAATATTGCAAAGACTTGAGACTTTCTTATGACTTGCAAAACAATGACTTGGTCCCACCACTGGTATGTACTGTATTTGTGTATGTATGTGGGAGCGTAGGTACCTACACTACCGTTCAAAAGTTTGGGGTCACATTGAAATGTCCTTATTTTTGAAGGAAAAGCACTGTACTTTTCAATGAAGATAACTTAAACTAGTCTTAACTTTAAAAAAATACACTCTATACATTGCTAATGTGGTAAATGACTATTCTAGCTGCAAATGTCTGGTTTTTGGTGCAATATCTACATAGGTGTATAGAGGCCCATTTCCAGCAACTATCACTCCAGTGTTCTAATGGTACAATGTGTTTGCTCATTGGCTCAGAAGGCTAATTGATGATTAGAAAACCCTTGTGCAATCATGTTCACACATCTGAAAACAGTTTAGCTCGTTACAGAAGCTACAAAACTGACCTTCCTTTGAGCAGATTGAGTTTCTGGAGCATCACATTTGTGGGGTCAATTAAACGCTTAAAATGGCCAGAAAGAGAGAACTTTCATCTGAAACTCGACAGTCTATTCTTGTTCTTAGAAATGAAGGCTATTCCACAAAATTGTTTGGGTGACCCCAAACTTTTGAACGGTAGTGTATGTGTGCGCGTATGTACGTATATATGTATGAATAATTGTGTGCATGTTAGTCTATATGTGCATTTGTATGTACAATATACAAACCCCGTTTCCATATGAGTTGGGAAATTGTGTGTAAACGGAATACAATGATTTGCAAATCATTTTCAACCCATATTCAGTTGAATATGCTACAAAGACAACATATTTGATGTTCAAACTGATAAACATTTTTTTTTGTTGCAAATAATAATTAACTTTAGAATTTGATGCCAGCAACACGTGACAAAGAAGTTGGGAAAGGTGGCAATAAATACTGATAAAGTTGAGGAATGCTCATCAAACACTTATTTGGAACATCCCACAGGTCAACAGGCAAATTGGGAACAGGTGGGTGCCATGATTGGGTATAAAAGCAGCTTCCATGAAATGCTCATCACAAACAAGGATGAGGCGAGGGTCACCACTTTGTCAACAAATGCGTGAGCAAATTGTTGAACAGTTTAAGAAAAACATTTCTCAAGCAGCTATTGCAAGGAATTTAGGGATTTCACCATCTACGGTCCGTAATATCATCAAAGGGTTCAGAGAATCTGGAGAAATCACTGCACGTAAGCAGCTAAGCCCGTGACTTTCGATCCCTCAGGCTGTACTGCATCAACAAGCGACATCAGTGTGTAAAGGATATCACCACATGGGCTCAGGAACACTTCAGAAACCCACTGTCAGTAACTACAGTTGGTCGCTACATCTGTAAGTGCAAGTTAAAACTCTACTATGCAAAGCCAAAGCCATTTATCAACAACACCCAGAAACGCCGTCGGCTTCGCTGGGCCTGAGCTCATCTAAGATGGACTGATACAAAGTGGAAAAGTGTTCTGTGGTCTGACGAGTCCACATTTCAAATTGTTTTTGGAATCTGTGGACGTTGTGTCCTCCGGACCAAAGAGGAAAAGAACCATCCGGACTGTTATAGGCGCAAAGTGTAAAAGCCAGCATCTGTGATGGTATGGGGGTGTATTAGTGCCCAAGACATGGGTAACTTACACGTCTGTGAAGGCGCCATTAATGCTGAAAGGTACATACAGGTTTTGGAGCAACATATGTTGCCATCCAAGCAATGTTACCATGGACGCCCCTGCTTATTTCAGCAAGACAATGCCAAGCCACGTGTTACATCAACGTGGCTTCATTGTAAAAGAGTGCGGGTACTAGACTGGCCTGCCTGTAGTCCAGACCTGTCTCCCATTGAAAATGTGTGGCGCATTATGAAGCCTAAAATACCACAACTGAGACCCCCGGACTGTTGAACAACTTAAGCTGTACATCAAGCAAGAATGGGAAAGAATTCCACCTGAGAAGCTTAAAAAACGTGTCTCCTTCTAAAGTTAATTATTATTTGCAAAAAAAAAATAAAGTTTATGAGTTTGAACATCAAATATGTTGTCTTTGTAGTGCATTCAACTGAATATGGGTTGAAAAGGATTTGCAAATAATTGTATTCCGTTTATATTTACATCTAACACAATTTCCCAACTCATATGGAAACAGGGTTTGTATTTGTCTCCCAGTATGTGCGGGAGCCAGAGTACGGCCTCTAAGCTCATCTTGGCTGCTGATGTATTCAATATATGCACAGCGTAAGCACAAAGATGGCCTGATTGTTAAAAAAATCCATTCAAATAACAATCGCGTTTAAGATGCGAATCGATTTCTTTAAGCGCCCATATTAACTTTACAATAAAAGTTGTTCAAAATGTCAATATTCTTACAAGTGATACAATAATGTAGTAATATTTCATACATGATGGAGTCAAGGCAATTGTGGCAGGTGCAATGGGTGTAAGGGGTAAAATAACTAAGGAATAAAGTAAGGACTGAGTAATAGAGTACTAGCAAATGTGTCAGTTTTTCATTTCCATGTATGACCTTACATGATATACAGTAATATTAGCAACAATTCTGGGGTATTCTGCAATGAAATGCGCCTGGTGCCGTCTAAATAAATCATTAGGGGTGTTGGGGTTGAGGGTTGGAGGCAAATTTGTCTTATTCGGGTCAGCGGGTCTGACAGGAGTGAGGATGAGGAGTCTGGGGAGGGTCTGGTGGTTACATCAATGTGACACGACACGTCTAGATGAAATATAATACGAAGAAATCATTTATCTGTAAGTAGACAAATACGTCGTCTGGGATGATGATGAGCTAAGATTAAAATGTCATCAGCAGCAAATTGCTGTCTGGAGGGAAAAGTGGGGATGCTAACAATAGAAGGAAAGCAGCTTTGGAAGGTTTAAGAAATGTGTGACAACAATGGAACACATTGGCATGTTAGAACAAGGCGGGTAAGGGAAGTCGGCAAGACAGATCCGTAACTTCGGCACATCAATCTGTCAATCCTTTCCGTGTCCGGGCCAGGTAAGGTTCCCCGTGTTGAGTCAAATTAAGCCGCAGGCTCCACTCGTCTAATTTGCATAATTGGCCGTGACGCTGTGACTGCACACTGAAGGTTAGACAAAATGTGACAAAAAGTGAGAACAACTCATGAAAAGTAAAACAAATATGCTCAGAATGACAACTTGGTGTTCTTCCGTCGCTTCTTTTAGCAATCACATTTTACATTTCACAAATAATGTCAGGGCTGCGAGACTTTGAGGAGAACGACAGATCTTCGCCAGATTTGTTTTCAAAAGAGTACCTTGAGGAGTCCGACTAATTGCTAAAAACAGTTCAATATTGCTAAGTTGTTAAAGGCCTACTGAAATGAGATTTTCTTATTTAAACGGGGATAGCAGGTCCATTCTATGTGTCATACTTGATCATTTCGCGATATTGCCATATTTTTGCTGAAAGGATTTAGTAGAGAACATCGACAATAAAGTTCGCAACTTTTGGTCGCTGATAAAAAAGCCTTGCCTGTACCGGAAGTAGCGTGACGTCACAGGTTGTGGAGCTCCTCACATCTGCACATTGTTTACAATCATGGCCACCAGCAGCGAGACCGATTCGGACCGAGAAAGCGACGATTACCCCATTAATTTGAGCGAGGATGAAAGATTTGTGGATGAGGAAAGTGAGAGTGAAGGATTAGAGGGCAGTGGAAGCGATTCAGATAGGGAAGATGCTGTGAGAGGCGGGTGGGACCTGATATTCAGCTGGGAATGACTAAAACAGTAAATAAACACAAGACATATATATACTCTATTAGCCACAACACAACCAGGCTTGTATTTAATATGCCACAAATTAATCCCGCATAACAAACACCTCCCCCCTCCCGTCCATATAACCCGCCAATACAAATCAAACACCCGCACAACACACTCAATCCCACAGCCCAAAGTACCATTCACCTCCGCAAAGTTCATACAGCACATATATTTCCCCAAAGTCCCCCAAGTTACGTATGTGACATGCACATAGCGGCACGCACGTACGGGCAAGCGATCAAATGTTTGAAAGCCGCAGCTGCGTACTCACGGTAACGTGTATCCAACTCAAAGTCCTCCTGGTAAGAGTCTCTGTTGTCCCAGTTCTCCACAGGCCAATGGTAAAGCTTGACTGTCACATTTCGGGAATGTAAACAATGAAACACCGGCTACGTGTTTGTGTTGCTGAAGCCGGCCGCTAATACACCGCTTCCCACCTACAGCTTCCTTCTTTGCTGTCTTCATTGTTCATTAAAGAAATTGCAAAAGATTCACCAACACAGATGTCCAGAATACTATGGAATTTTGCGATGAAAACAGACGACTTAATAGCTGGCCACGATGGTGTTCCAAAATGTCCGCTACAATCTGTGACGTCACGCGCAAACGTCATCATACCGAGACGTTTTCAGCAGGATATTTCGCGGGAAATTTAAAATTGCACTTTACTAATCTAACCCGGCCGTATTGGCATGTGTTGCAATGTTAAGATTTCATCATTGATATATAAACTATCAGACTGCGTGGTCGGTAGTAGTGGGTTTCAGTAGGCCTTTAACACTCATCCAACTTGCAATGTCTTCTTATTCTCTGGCAGACCAGCCACTGTAGAGGTTTGTAAGAACAAACTACATTCACAGGCACTAAAAGGTGGTGCCGAACATATTCTCAAATCATTCCATTTCCAACGTATCTGAACTCTATGCAGACTTTAGGGGCAGCCTGAACTATGAACAAATGATACATCTTGCCCAACACTTACTTGTGAGAAAAGGTCAGACAAAAAATGAAAAATGCATTAGCATATTATTTGGCTGATTGGAGTAAAAGTGCATGCATCCTTTAGAACATTTTGATATGAAAACAAGGTCATTTTGTAGCGTTCTGCATCTTTAAAGAGTTCTTGTTGAGTAGAATCAAAGGTGAACAAGCGGCATGGCAAATAGCTGATTATTAAAAGCAGAAATGCATATCTAAAAGTATGAGAATGTTTCTTCAACAAACTCTTTAAGGCAAAACAGCATTTTGTTTGTACTGTGTTCACATTGACTATATGCAGGCCTATCATGTATTGCTGGGTTACATATGACATCACATTCGTTTTTCTTCTTTAATTGACACGATGGTCAAGCAGCTTGAGCGTCGCATTAAAACAAGCAAAAGTGAATGTAGAGTTTGAGCACAAAATGTTGTAATGCTGTTGTATTTCTTGGGTGTTCCAGTCTACAAATAAAGAGATAGGAAATAACTTTCATAGGAGTGGTTCATGAAGGTAATAAAGTCAGGAAATAAAAGGAAATACCTCTTAAAAATAATCACTTTCATCATCTTGTGGAATACAATCGGACCATGCTGGTGTCTGCAGTGATGACTTTGCAAAATGTTTGAACATTTGATTTGTTTGAGAAACTTTCTGTGATGCAATCCATGTTATTCTCTACTATATTAGTAATGTTTGAGAGCAGAACTAAACGTAAAGAAATGACAAGGGATAGTATTAGTTTGTGTTCTTTTGCGGTTGCTATGCCTAAATATAACTAGAAGACCTGCTTGTGAAAATGAACTAACATCCTGTTAAGTCCTAGTAATTAATATTGTGATTGTTGCTCCAATCCACCGTATTTTTGTTGTCCATTTTCACAACAAACTAAAAGCTTAGTTGTTGTGCAGGAAAGACAAGTGCTTTATTGGAAAAGGACGACCACATTATAGCGTCTTTGGTGCTATTTGTTAGCATCAAGAAAATATCCTTAATAGTATTAATAAAGTCGATGAATACTGAATCTTAATATCATTAGCAAACATTGCTGAACAACAGGGACATCTACAGCTAAATAATGAAACAAAATATCAACTTCGCAGCAGAAAAACAACTGCAGACGTGAATTGTAGATCAGACTAATATTTGTAGCAGGAAATCAACTGCAAAAAAAACATTTTTCTCATTAGCGTCACGATCACAGCAGCACTCGTGTCAATCAAATACGCTACTTAGCGATGCACAATAAATCCAACGTTGTCTTTTACCCACTAATGTTTAATTTGTGGACCCCTCAAATGTAAAGACAATCTTTTCTTCTCTAAATCCTTGTCAGTGTCAAAGGAAGTGAGGTCGTAACGAGCAGTAACGTCTTGGTGGTGATATATGGCTTAAACCTTTAAAAGATAGATTGTTCTTAGAGTATAAATCACTTGTATCATCCTGTGGAATACAATCGGACCATGCTGGTGTCTGCAGTGATGACTTTGTAAAATGTTTGAACATTTGATTTGTTTGAGAAATTTTCTGTGATGCAATCCACGTTATTCTCTACTATATTAGTTGTGTTTGAGAGCAGAACTAAACGTAAAGAAAGGACAAGAGATAGTATTAGTTTGTGTTCTTTTGTGGTTGCTATGCCTAAATTTAACTAGAAGACCTGCTTGTGCAAATGAACTAACGTCCTGTTAAGTCCTAGTAATAAATATTGTGATTGTTGCTCCAATCCACCGTATTTTTGTTGTCCATTTTCACAACAAACTAAAAGCTTAGTTGCTGTGCAGGAAAGACAAGTGCTTTATTGGACAAGGATGACCACATTATAGCGTCTTTGGTGCTACTTGTTAGCATCAAAAAAATATCCTTAATAGTATTAATAAAGTAGATGAATAAATCTCAACAGCATATACTGAATCTTGAACAACAGGGACATCTACAGCTAAATAATGAGACAAAATATCAACTTCACAGCAGAAAAACGACTGCAGACATGAATTGTAGATCAGACTAATATTTGTAGCAGGAAATCAACTGCAAAAAAACATTTTCCTCATTAGCGTCACGATCACAGCAGCACTCGTTATGTCAATCAAATATGTTACTTAGCGATGCACAATAAATCCAACTCTGTCTTTCACCCATTAATGTTTAATTTGTGGACCCCTCAGATGTAAAGACAATCTTTTCTTCTCTAAATCCTTGTGAGTGTCAAAGGAAGTGAGGTCGTAACGAGCAGTAACGTCTTGGTGGTGATATATTGCTTAAATCTTTAAAAGATAGATTGTTCTTAGAGTATAAATCAATTTCATCATCTTGTGGAATACAATCGGACCATGCTGGTGTCTGTAGTGATGACTTTGTAAAATGTTTGAACATTTGATTTGTTTGAGAAACTTTCTGTGATGCAATCCACGTTATTCTCTACTATATTAGTAGTGTTTGAGAGCAGAACTAAACGTAAAGAAAGGACAAGAGATAGTATTAGTTTGTGTTCTTTTGTGGTTGCTATGCCTAAATTTAACTAGAAGACCTGCTTGTAAAAATGAACTAACGTCCTGTTAAGTCCTAGTAATAAATATTGTGATTGTTGCTCCAATCCACCGTATTTTTGTTGTCCATTTTCACAACAAACTAAAAGCTTAGTTGCTGTGCAGGAAAGACAAGTGCTTTATTGGACAAGGATGACCACATTATAGAGTCTTTGGTGCTATTTGTTAGCATCAATAAAATATCCTTAATAGTATTAATAAAGTCGATGAATAAATCTCAACAGCATATACTGAATCTTGATATCACTAGCAAACATTGCTGAACAACAGGGACAACTACAGCTAAATAATGAGACAAAATATCAACTTCACAGCAGAAAAACAACTGCAGACATGAATTGTAGATCAGACTAATATTTGTAGCAGGAAATCAACTGCAAAAAAAACCGTTTTCTCATTAGCGTCACGATCACAGCAGCACTCGTTATGTCAATCAAATATGTTATTTAGATATGCACAATAAATCCAACGTTGTCTTTCACCCATTAAGGTTTAATTTGTGGACCCCTCAGATGTAAAGACAATCTTTTCTTCTCTAAATCCTTGTGAGTGTCAAAGGAAGTGAGGTTGTAGCGAGCAGTAACGTCTTGGTGGTGATATATGGCTTAAATCTTTAAAAAATATATATTGTTCTTAGAGTATAAATCCACTCCATCCTATTTCAAATATTTGTGTTCATGATCATGGATATATAAGCCTACGCATCTTTCAAAATACACCCAAATCTGCACTAATGCAGGTAAATAGTGTCCGCCCTGAGATCGGTAGGTTGGAGTTCAAATCCCAGCCGAGTCATACCAAAGACTATAAAAATGGGACCCATTACCTCCCTGCTTGGCACTCAGCAACAAAGGGTTGGAGTTGGGGGTTAAATCACCAAAATGATTCCCGGGCGCGGCGCCGCTGCTGCCCACTGCTCCCCAAGGGGATGGGACAAATGCAGAGGACAAATTTCACCACATCTAGTGTGTGTGTGACAATCATTGGTACTTTAATCTTAAATAAACAGTAGCCTAATGGCACTTCAACCCGGGAAGTGCCTCTAGGTCACCAGCTCTATATTTTATATCAATAGGTCTATGCAGGTCTTTCCACACATCATCCCTTCACTAGTCTGGGGGAGCCTGCACATGCTCATGACATTTTCCATTAATAAAGAATAGTGGCTGAGACACACTCACCTTTGCTCATCACAATTCTCCGGTCAGAATTGCTTTCCGTCTGGTATTTTTAGCATTTAATTAAAAGCTTATATCTGTTGTCGTGGAGGTGAAGTAGCCGTGGACAGTGCGGCTGAGGCCATTAGCGGTGAGAAGCGGGCCAAAGAGGTGAAAATGAGCATAATTCAATCCTATTAGGTTGTTGGATTCATGGTAAAGCGCATCATTATTTGTGAGCTTTGGATTTAGTATTCATACATTCACACCTGAGAAGGTGAAGCATATATTTCCATTAAAAACAAATATGCTGGCTTAGCTGGAATTTGCATGTCTACATTTTCCATTACAATACCTGAAGGTGAGTCCAATAAGATGATTCCACACAGAGACATTTAAGACGATTTATATCATATTCATAAGCTGCATGTTTGGAAAGAGAGACATCTGATGCACAGCGGATTAATGGTTGGATTTATGCTCAAAGAAATTTGGGTTTGAGTTTATTTCGAACATGCATGCATACAACATGATACATCACAATTTCCAGTTTCTCTTTTCAACATGTTCGAAAAGGAGTAGGAAGAAGCAGAGCTTATTTAATCCTACCCCTTTTCTTTTACATAACAGTTGCTAAAACTTTTGTTCACTTCCTGTTCTCAATTTATTCACAATATACTCCATAAGTAATCACAATTAAAAAAAATTTTTTAAAAATAATAATACTCTGTGAAGTAAGTTACATTTCATATGATGAGATGAGTAAGATTATCTAGAAAATGAACGGATGGATGGATGGATGAAATAAATTCAGAATGTTTATCATGGTTCTTCTTCTTTGTACTTTGTAAACACTTTAAGTTTGAAGAAGTTCTTGAAGTGGATCATATTAGTACATTGTTTGATTTCTTTGCTTAATCCATTCCATAATTTAATTCCACATACTATATATACTGAAGGTCTTAAGTGTTGTACGTGCATACAAATGTTTTAAATTGCATTTTTCTCTAAGATTATATTTCTCCTCTGTTTTTGAGAAGAATTGTTGTATATTCTTGGGTAGCAGGTTACAGTTTGCGTTGTGTCTAATTTTAGCTGTTTGCAAATTCACTATGTCGTGGAATTTCAGTATTTTTGATTCAATAAATAAAGGGTTTGTATGTTCTCTATATCCAACATTATGTATTATTCTAACTGATCTTTTTTGTAACACCGTTAATGAATGAAGTGTACTTTTGTAGTTATTTCCCCATATTTCTGCACAATAACTCAGATATGGTAACACTAGTGAGCAGTATAGAATATGGAGTGATTTTTGGTCTAGAACATGTTTTGCCTTATCCATTATTGACGTGTTTCTTGCTACTTTATGTTGTATATTTTTTACATGAGATTTCCAGTTCAATTTATCATCAATCATTATACCTAGAAATTTGGTTTCATTTACTCTTTCAATTTCTATTCCATCTAATTGTATATGTGTTTGACTTGTGTTATGGAAGTCGACTCTGTTCATTAATTTAAGCACTACCTTGATGTTGCACTGTATGTACATCAGAGCTCTTAAAATCAAATGGCCTTGAAAACACTTGTTTCCTTCTCCTGCTGATGCTTGGAGGAAATAAATACAGTAGATGTGTAGTAGAGCAGCGGTGGGTCAATGAAATGTGTCGCTTTACGAAACAACCATGTGACCTTTACGACTGCCGTGTTTATCAGGAAGCGCTTTTTTCAGCTCACAAGTTACAGCTTGTGATAAATTCAGTTGGAGGAGTGACATGTCTGTTTACGTCTCCATCTTTGACCTATATGGAACGTAGAAAAGGACTTTTTTTTTTATATCTCATAGCACCAAATAATGTACATGTTCTTCCTCTCCTGTTTACTATTAGGCTCAATGACCAGTTGCTTTGTATCCATTTCTGCAGTTATTCATAAGAAAAACTCAATTATATTGGCTTAATCTTTCTATTTTGTAATTTTAGGAATTAATTCTTAACTTTTTGTAAAAGATCAATACTTGATATACCTACCAAAATATACAGTACCTATTAGTTTATTTTTGAGGTGATCCTAACTTGATTGTATGCAAAGAATGTACTTTTTTGTTAGGGTTTGGACTTTTCTGTAAACTATTCTACTTTTATGGTATAATATGGACGATTATGGCTAAAATAATAATCACGATTATTTTGATTGATTAATTACACGATTACCGTATTTTCCGGACTATAAGACGCACTTAAAATCCTTATTTTTCTTCTCAAAACTTGACAGTGCGCCTTATAACCCGGTGCGCCTAATGTACGGAATAATTCTGGTTTTGCTTACCGACCTCGAAGCAATTATATTTGGTACATGGAGTAATGATAAGTGTGACCAGTAGATGGCAGTCAAACATAAGAGATACGTGTAGACTGCAGTATAATGGCAATATGACTCAAGTAAACAACACCAACATTTTATATGTTCCATTGAAAATATAGAATATTACACACGGCGCTCAAAAATGTATCAAAATGTTTTAGTACGACTTTGGTAAGCTATGAAGCCGCACCGCTTGATGGATTGTACTGTGCTTCTACACATATGAGTATTATTATGGTGTGTGTTTAAGGTAAGACATTATCTGGTGTTTTCTTTCACAATATTATGCAAAAGTGCTTTTCTTACCTTCTGGTACCTGCTGATCTGTATTTGGAAACTGCTTAAATCCTGAAAAATTGCGTGCGTCCTCCTTTGTAGTCCGTGCCCACCCCGTAGTCGATAAGCTTCTTCTTTTCCTCTATCTTCTTGTTATGGGACATTCATTCTCCGCTGTTGCCATTTCTAATATAAAGTAATGTAAAGTTCTTACTTATATCTGTCAGTAAACTCGCCATGAAAGCACTAAAACATACAGGTGTACTGAGTTTACGTTATTCACCCAAGGAACTTTAGTTATTAGAGAGTTCCGGTCGGACGTTTTTTCACGGGACACGTTTCCGGCGTTGTTGTTGTTTCCGGATGAGGAGATGCTGCTCCGTTATTAATTTAAGTAAAATCTACACCGCTACAACAAAGATGACGGGGAGAAGACGCTGCTGAAGGTGAGCCACGTAAATAAGACCGCCCACAAAACGGCGCATCCTGAAGCGACTGTCAGAAAGTGACTTGAAGATGATCTGTAAAACATCATCTATGCAACATTTTGACCAAAGAACCACCATCACATGTTATGTAGACCACAAGGAAGTGTTTTCCATTTAGAAAAAAATAAAATAATAATATGACTCCTTTAATGCGCCCTATAATACGGTGTGCCTTATATATGAAAAAAGATCGGCAGTGCACTTTATAATCCGGTGCGCCCTATGGTCCGGAAAATACGGTATTCATTAATTTGAAAACATGAGAATTTATTGTACTACCAAAACTCTACTTTAAATATAGTCTAAAAAAAACTTGATATAAATTAGTAACAAATAAACCACAAAATGTAAAATAGCAATAACAAGACATTTAAATAACAGCAATATAAAAAATTAAAAAAAACGGTTTTCCAGTTTGATTTTCATTCAGTTTTTTACCTTTACACTTATTTTTTTGCCATCGAGCGTGTGCTTTTAGTGGCAAACAAAATGTTATAAAATGTTTGTTAATTAAATGCAAAAATTCTCACGTTTATTGGTACAATACATCTTTGGACAATTTTGACTAGTATTTTAGGTCAAAGCATAATTGTGTAAATGTATCAAAAAGTACATTATGCTAAAAAAAGTTAATTTTTTTAAACCTTTATTTTGTTAGCGCAGTCAGACCAGTCTAAATGTTGCATAGATGATGTTTTACAGATCATCTTCAAGCCTCTTTCTGACAGTCGCTTCAGGATGCGCCGTTTTGTGGGCGGTCTTATTTACGTGGCTCACCTTCGACAGCGTCTTCTCCCCGTCATCTTTGTTGTAGCGGTGTAGCGTGCAAGGACGGGAGTGGAAGAAGTGTCAAAAGATGGAGCTAACTGTTTTAATGACATTCAGACTTTACTTCAATCAATAACGGAGCAGCATCTCCACATCCGTGGCTCACTAGTGCAAAAACAACGCCGGAAATGTGTCCCGTGGAAAACCGTCCGACCGGAACTGTCTAATAACTAAAGTTCCTTGAGTGAATAATGTAAACTCACTACACCGGTATGTTTTAGCACTTTCATGGTGAGTTTACTGACACATTTAAGTAAGAACTTTACACTACTTTATATTACAAATGGCAACAGCGGAGGATGAATGTCCCATAACAACAAGATAGAGAAAAGGAAGAAGCTTATCGACTACGGCATCAGCACGGACTACAGTGGCGGACGTGCGCAAATTTTCAGGACTTATGCAGATCTCTAATACACATCAGCAGGTACCAAAAGGTAAGAAAAGTTGGTTTTCCATAATATTATGAAACAAAACACCAGATAATATGTCTGCTAATAGGTGCCATTTTGCGGTCCTTATACACACCATAGTAATACTTGTATCTCTGACTACGTTAGCTGTAATGGGCCGACAATCCGGGCCGACAATCCATCAAGCGGTACGGCTTCAAAGTCGTACTAAAACATTTTCACATATTTTTGAGTGCTGTGTGTAATGTTCTTTATTTTCAATGGAACATTTAAAGTTTTGGTGTTGTTTACTGGCGTCATATTGCAGTCTACACGTATCTCTTATGTGTAACTACCATCTACTGGTCACACTTATCATTACACCATGTACCAAATAAAATTGCTTCGAGGTCGGTAAGCACAACCAGAATTATTCCGTACATTAGGCGCACCGGGTTATAAGGTGCACTGTCAATTTTTAGAAAATGTAAGGATTTTAAGTGCGCCTTATATTCCAAAAAACACGGTAATCGTTTTTTTCCATTATTATATTTTCATAATTGTGAGAAGCCATCATCGAAATGAAATTAAAATTCCATTAACTGTCCTAATAATCCTACATTAAAATAACTTTTTCAATAGAGTTATTCGAGTTTACCATTATTCCCTTCAATACCGACTCTTCAGGTGACGATTCCATTCTGAATAGATTCTCCATCCAACGCGATTCTCAAAATATATAATTTGGTATAAAAATGGTAGCAGAACCTTTTTAAAACAGGTTACAAAAGCTCCTTTTGGCTGCGGACGTACTTGCAGGTGCACAAGTAAGCGTAAAATTTGCTAGAAAATGTTTTTGGGTTTTTTTAAACATGTTTTTTTTATTGATTCTTGAAAATTAAGAATTGACTTAAAATTGGAATAAGATACGTGATTTTGATGTAAATTTATTTTTTGATACTTAACGTGGAGCTGTTTGATTTTGTAACTGGACAGTAATTGTGTTGCTGGTGATGAAGTAACAATACAAATCAGAGCTGTCCGATAATATCGCACTGCTGATATTATCAGCCGATAAATGCTTTAAAATGTAATATCGGAAATTATCGGTATCAAAATTATCGGTATCGGTTTCAAAAAGTAAAATTTATGACTTTTTAAAACGCTGCTGTGTACACGGACATAGAGAGAAGTACAGAGCCCCAATAAACCTTAAAGGCACTGCCTTTGCGTGCCGGCCCAATCACATAATATCTACGACTATTCACACACACAAGTGAATGCAACTTATACCTGGTCAACAGCCATACAGGTCACACAAACAACTTTACAAATATGCGCCACACTGTGAACCCACACCAAACAAGAATGACAAACACATTTCGGGAGAACATCCGCACCGTAACACAACATAAACACAACAGAACAAATACCCAGAACCCCTTGCAGAACTAACTCTTCCGGGACGCTACAATACACCCGCCCGCGCTACTCCCTACCTCGAACCCCGCCCACCTCAACCTCCTCATGCTCTCTCAGGGAGAGCATGTCCCAAATTCCAAGCTGCTGTTTTGAGGCATGTTAAAAAAAATAATGCACTTTGTGACTTTAATAATAAATATGGCAGTGCCATGTTGGCATTTTTTTTCCATAACTTGAGTTGATTTATTTTGGAAAACCTTGTTACATTGTTCAATGCATGCAGCGGGGCATCACAACAAAATTAGGCATATAATGCGTTAATTCCACGACTGTATATATCGGTATCGGTTGACATCGGAATCGGTAATTGAGAGTTGGACAATATCGGAATATCGGATATCGGCAAAAAAGCCATTATCGGACATCGCTACAAAACATCCTTTGGGTGTCAAACTGCGTTTGGACATGCAGTCGGTAATAAGAACACTGTAGTATAAGCGGCACCAACTTACCCTACCTTCATTTTAAAGTGCGCTTCACCTGCTCCCTGCTCACTTGTGACATCATTACCTGCAGTGTCACAGGGTGACTCACCATTGATAACGGGGGTGTACACCACAATTCCAGCCAGATTGGGGTCAGACACCGTCTTGTCCAGAATGAGTCCTCCGATGCTGCAGAGGACGACATAATTGCACGATTTACAGACATGTTGGGAGCTCGGGCACCAGCATTGCACCTTTCCAGCTGGACGGCACTCAAAGGACCGCCTTGGACAGTTGGCACGTCGACATCTGCCATCCCAGAAAAAAAACACCAGTTTGAACACAAACTGACGCCAGCATAAGCAAGGAGTTTTGTGCTCAAACACTGAAGAAATCCACTAATTATGTGTTCCTTTGTTCAAAGCTTGGGGCTTCCACAGTATGATAAAAAGGAAAAGTTTGTGTTTATCAACATATTTGGCATCTTTTCGGTCTCTTTTTACAGCTACAACAAAAGTACATCAGCAGATACAATTATACACAACATTCACCGCCCTTTCGGGGGCGGTATAGCTCGGATGGTAGAGTGGCTGTGCCAGCAACTTGAGGGTTCCAGGTTCGATCCCCGCTCCGTCATCCGAGTCACTTCCGTTGTGTCCTTGGTCAAGACACTTTACCCACCTGCTCCCTGGTTTAAATGTAACTTAGATATTGGGTTTCACTATGTAAAGCGCTTTGAGTCACTAGAGAAAAAGCGCTATATAAATATAATTCACTTCACTTCACTTTCTCTTTATCCTGCAGTGTTGCTTGCTTGTACACAGTATATCCACTTTTCCACTTTGCATCAGTCCATCGGCGTTTCTGGGTGTTGTTGATAAATGGCTTTCGCTTTGCATAGTAGAGTTTTAACTTGCAGATGTAGCGCCGAAATAGTGGCCTAGTGGTTGGAGTGTCCGCCCTGAGATCGGTAGGTCGTGAGTTCAAACCCCGGCCGAGTCATACCAAAGACTATACAAATGGGACCCATTACCTCCCTGCTTGGCACTCAGCATCAAGGGTTGGAATTGGGGGTTAAATCACCAAAAATTATTCCTGGGCGCGGCACCGCTGCTGCTCACTGCTCCCCTCACCTCCCAGGGGGTGATCAAGGGTGATGGGTCAAATGCAGACGACAAATTTTGCCACACCTAGTGTGTGTGTGACAATCATTGGTACTTTAAGTTTAACTTAACTTAAATGGGTTATACTTGTATAGCGCTTTTCTACCTTCAAGGTACTCAAAGCGCTTTGATAGTATTTCCACATTCACCCATTCACACACTGATGGCGGGAGCTGCCGTGCAAGGCCCTAACCACGACCCATCAGGAGCAAGGGTGACGTGTCTTGCTCAAGGACACAACGGACGTGACTGGGATGGCTCGGATGGCGGAAGCTGGGGATCGAACCAGGAACCCTCAAGTTGTTGGCACGGCTGCTCTACTAACCAAGCCACGCCGTCCCAGACGAACTGTAGTTACTGACAGTGGTTTTCTGAAGTGTTCCTGAGCCCATGTGGTGATATCCTTTACACACTGATGTCGCTTTTAGATGCAGTTCCGCCTGAGGGATCAAAGGTCCGTAATATTATCGCTTACGTGCAGTGATTTCTCCAGATTCTCTGAACCTTTTGATGGTGAAATCCCTAAATTCCTTGCAATAGCTGGTTGAGAAATGTTGTTCTTAAACTGTTGCACAATTTGCTCACGCATTTGTTGACAAAGTGGTGACCCTCGCCGCATCCTTGTTTGTGAATGACTGAGCATTTCATGGAATCAACTTTTATACCCAATCATGGCACCCACCTGTTCCCCATTAGCCTGTTCACCTGTGGGATGTTACAAATAAGTGTTTGATGAGCATTCCTCAACTTTCTCAGTCTTTTATGCCACTTGTGCCAGCTTTTTTGAAACATGTTGCGGGCATCAAATTCCAAATGAGCTAATATTTGGCAAAAAACAACAAAGTTTTCCATTTCGAACAATAAATATATTGTCTTTACAGTCAATTGAATATAGGTTGAAAAGGATTTGCAAATCATTGTATTTTGTTTTTATTTACAATTTACACAACGTGCCAACTTCCCTAGTTTTGGGTTTTGTACATGTTTCTGCTGGGGAATCCAGTTTTTGTCCTTCTTTCCCGGCATCTTACCAGTTTCGTTGTGTATGTTTTCACTTCTGCAAGATTTGCCGTCGTTCGCAACACTTTGAGTGTGGGATCATTGAATCACAGAGTTTTCATGTTCCGTGATTCACTCAAATAACGCGACAGAGATGGACGGACATGAAGACTACAGAAAATATATCTCTGACAAAAATGCTACCTTTGTGTAAATATCTTGACAAATAGAAGATTATTATATAGGTAAAGAAGGTGAGGCAGCAGCTGACACATTCTCATACTTTCTGTAAGATCCTGGAAGAAATCTTGAAAAACATCTCAATAATCTATGTGAAGGAGTCCAGAATTGTTTTTATTAAAGTTAAAGTAAAGTTAAAGTACCAATGATTGTCACACACACACACACACACCCACACACACACACCCACACACACACACCCACACCCACACCCACACCCACACCCACACCCACACACACACACACTAGGTGTGGCGAAATTATTCTCTGCATTTGACCCATCACCCTTGATCACCCTCTGGGAGATGAGGGGAGCAGTGAGCAGCAGCTGTGGCTGCGCCCGGGAATCATTTTTGGTGATTTAACCCCCAATTCCAACCCTTGATGCTGAGTGCCAAGCAGGGAGGTAATGGGTCCCATTTTTATAGTCTTTGGTATGACTCGGCCGGGGTTTGAACTCACGACCTACCGATCTCAGGGCAGACACTCTAACCACTAGGCCACTGAGTACCATTTATTGAAATGTTGACAATATTTCAGAAGCCTTACAATGTATTAAATCCATAAATGGTTCTAAAATGGTATAAAATGGAGTAGATGAGTTTTTGTGATGTAGAGAAATGCCATATTTTTTTTTTTTTTACCAATTTTCACAGATTTTCCATATTTTTAAATAAAATGTATCTTAGACACACGTAATAAAGGCAGGGTTTCCCCAAAACTGCCAAGATACCTGTGGCGGTGGGGGCGTGGTTATGGGTGTGGTCACCATGATGTCATCGAGCAATTTGCTATGATATGATTTTTTTATTTTTTTTTAAGGCTCAAAAAATGTATACATACATTTAAAACAAACCTGTTATTATTAATTAGTATTAACATATATTCTTATATCGTTTTGCCATATTTTCAATTGTTGCTGCTTTTTGAACAAGGTACTTTGTTGAGATTTTTTCAATTGTTTACAGACTTTTTAATTACTTTTTTTCATTCAATACAACTGGCAACAAATCGAGCATCTTCTTCTAGTGTTATTATAAAATGTAGTCATGTTTAGAGACTCCACTTCTGTCCTTCCATGTCCCTGACTAAAGAAGAGCACTGAAGCGAGCATGACGTCACACTAGCTTGGCACCGTTGCGCCAGTTGGACTTTCTCTCCTTAAAAGCCGCCATTGTCCTCTTAAGATTTGCACATTTTGAAGATGGCTGTTCTCTGGTATATCTGCAATATATATAAAAATCTTGACCACATCACAGACATGCTGACAACGCCCCACACAATGGCGTCCGTTTTGTTTACATCCGGATTCGGTAGCGCGGTTTTCGGTGATCAAAGTCTTTTTTTGATGGTCAAGTTTTCGGTACATCACTTGCTCAAATAATAGACTATATATATTAACTCATACTGTAACGACCAGCTAATGTTAATGTTTTATGTTCGTGTGATTTGGATTTGATGTCCGTTTTTCCCATGTTTGCAAACACACCATTCGTGCCTGACAGGTGATTGGCTGAGAATGAGGAAGTGTTGTTGTGTGTCCGGGGAAGCAGAGAAAGGAAAGTGTTTGCACGGGAGGTAAAACCTGTTGGAATTGTGCCGTTGTTTGTTATCGTAAGAATGGTAATAAAAGTTAAAGGCCTACTGAAATGAATTTTTTTTATTTAAACGGGGATAGCAGATCCATTCTATGTGTCATACTTGATCATTTCGCGATATTGCCATATTTTTGCTGAAAGGATTTAGTAGAGAACAACGACGATAAAGATCGCAACTTTTGGTATCTGATAAAAAAAAGCCTTGCCCCTACCGGAAGTAGCGTGACGTAGTCAGTTGAAAGGCTTCTCACATTTTCATATTGTTTTCAATGCAGCTAGAGCGATTCGGACCGAGAAAGCGACGATTACCCCATTAATTTGAGCCAGGATGAAAGATTCGTGGATGAGGAAAGTGAGAGTGAAGGACTAGAGTGCAGTGCAGGACGTATCTTTTTTCGCTCTGACCGTAACTTAGGTACAAGCTGGCTCATTGGATTCCACACTCTCTCCTTTTTCTATTGTGGATCACGGATTTGTATTTTAAACCACCTCGGATACTATATCCTCTTGAAAACAAGAGTCGAGAACGCGAAAGGACATTCAAAGTGACTTTTAACTCCACGACAATCCATCGGCGAAGCTCTTTAGCTACTGAGCTAACGTGAGAGCATCTGGCTCAAATACAGATATAAACAAAATAAATAAATCCCTGACTGGAAGGATATACAGAAGATCAACAATACTATTAAACCATAGACCTGTAACTACACGGTTAATAATTCTCAGCCTGGCAAAGCTTAACAATGCTGTTGCTAACGACGCCATTGAAGCTAACTTAGCAACCGGACCTCACAGAGCTATGATAAAAACATTAGCGCTCCACCTACGCCAGCCCTCATCTGCTCATCAACACCCGTGCTCACCTGCGTTCCAGCGATCGACGGTGCGATGAAGGACTTCACCCGATCAGCCGTGCGGTTGGCGGCTAGCGTCGGCTAGCGTCGGCTAGCGTCGGCTAGCGTCGGCTAGCGTCGGCTAGCGCGTCTGCTATCCAAGTAAGTCCTCCTGGTTGTGTTGCTACAGCCAGCCGCTAATACACCGATCCCACCTACAGCTTTTTTCTTTGCAGTCTTCATTGTTCATTAAACAAATTGCAAAAGATTCACCAACACAGATGTCCAAAATACTGTGGAATTTTTAAATGAAAACAGAGTTTTTTTGTATTGGATTCAATGGGGTACCAATACTTCCGGTTCAACGATTGACGTCACGCGCATACGTCATCATATCTAGACGTTTTCAACCAGAAGTTTAGCGGGAAATTTAAAATTGCACTTTATAAGTTAACCCGGCCGTATTGGCATGTGTTGCAATGTTAAGATTTCATCATTGATATATAAACTATCAGACTGCGTGGTCGGTAGTAGTGGCTTTCAGTAGGCCTTTAAAAATAGCGTCAGACTTTGTGTGATTTCTTCTGGGGGCTACAATACATTACCAAATTTTCCGGACCATAGGGTGCACCGGATTATAAGGCGCATTAGAGGAATCATATTTTTTATTATTTTTTTCTAAATGTAAAACACTTCCTTGTGGTCTACATAACATGTGATGGTAGTTCTTTGGTCAAAATGTTTCATAGAGTATGTTTTACAGATCATCTTCAAGCCGCTTTCTGACAGTCGCTTTAGGATGCGCCGTTTTGTGGGCGGTCTTATTTACGTGGCTCACCTTCTCCCCGTCATCTTTGTTGTAGCGGTGTAGCGTGCAAGGACGGGTGTGGAAGAAGTGCCAAAAGATGGAGCTAACTGTTTTAATGACATTCACACTTTACTTCAATCAATAACGGAGCAGCATCTCCTCATCCGGAAACAACACCAACGCTGGAAATGTGTCCCGTGAAAAACCGCCTGACCGGAACTCTCTAGAAACTAAAGGTCCTTGGGTGAATAATGTAAACTCACTACACCGGTATGTTTTAGCGCTTTCATGGCAAGTTTACTGACAGATATAAGTAAGAACTTTACACTACTTTACTAAATTGGCCCTATTGTGTGAATGTGAGTGAGAATGTTGTCCGTCTATCTGTGTTGGTCCTGCGATGAGGTGGCGATTTGTCCAGGGTGTACCCCGCCTTCCGCCCGAATGCAGCTGAGATAGGCTCCAGCACCCCCCGTTACCCCAAGAGGGACAAGCGGTAGAAAAGGGATGAATGGATATTACAAATGGCAACAGCGGAAGATGAATGTCCCATAACAAGAAGATAGAGAAAAAGTAGAAGCTTATCGACTACGGCGTTGGCAAAGGCGGACGCGCACAATTTTTCTGGATTTATGCAGATCCCAAATACAGATCAGCAGGTATCAGGAGGTAAGAAAAGTTTATTTTGCGGAATAAAACGCCAGATAATATGTCTTACCTTATATACACAACATAACAATACTTGTATGTTTAATGCGCCGACAATCCATCAAGCGGTGCGGCTTCATAGCTTACCAAAGTCGTACTAAAACATTTTGAAAGATTTTTGAGCGCCGTGTGTAATGTTCTATATTTTCAATGGAACATTTAAAAAATGTTGGTGTTGTTCACTTTAGTCATATTGCATACTTGCCAACCCTCCCGTTTTTAGCGGGAGAATCCCGATATTCAGCGCCTCTCCCGACAACCTCCCGGCAGAGATTTTCTCCCGACAAACTCCCGGTATTCAGCCGGAGCTGGAGGCCACGCCCCCTCCAGCTCAATGCGGACCTGAGACTGAGTGGGGACAGCCTGTTCTCACGTCCGCTTTCCCACAAAATAAACAGCTTGCCTGCCCAAAGACGTCATAACATCTAGGGCTTTTAGAGAGTGCACAACTGCGCACACAACAAGGAGACGAAGCAGAAGAACGAGGAAATTACAGACATGGCGGCCGAAATGATATACTCATCATGGTAAACAGGACAATACTGCCATCTAATGGATAGCCACTGGAACACTGAAATTTAAGTTTTTGTTTTTTTTTCTATGTAAATAAAATAAAATAAAAAATATATATATATATAGCTAGAATTCACTGAAAGTCAAGTATTTCATACATATATATATATATGTATATATATATATATATATATATATATATATATATATATATATATATATATATATATATATATATATATGAAATATATATGAAATGCTCGAGTTGGTGAATTCTAGCTGTAAATAACCACGCCCCCAACCACGCTCCCCGCCCCCAAACACCCCCCCCACACCCCACCCTCCACCCCCCACCCCCGACCAAGCAACCCACCCCCCACCCCAACCCACCCACCCACCTCCCGATATTGGAGGTCTCAAGGTTGGCAAGTATGTCATATTGCCATCATAGTGCAGTCTACACGTATCTCTTATGTTTGACTGCCATCTACTGGTCACACTTATCATTACACCATGTACCAAATAAAATTGCTTTGAGGTCGGTAAGCAAAACCAGAATTATTCCGTACATTAGGCGCACCGGGTTATAAGGCGCACTGTCGAGTTTTGAGGGGAAAAAATTATTTTATGTGCGCCTTATCGTCCGGAAAATATCGTATATTACTTCAATTTGTTTTCAAGTAAAAAAATAAATACCAACCTTATTTTCAAGGTGTGGCGGTAATACAAATGCTGTGGAGGCGCGCCACATTCAATTACATTAAGGGGAAACCCTGAAAGGTGTTTTGATGTTTTTGATGATAAATTAAACAACATCAAACAGTATGTTGGCGCCGTGGTCCCACCTTTCCCAAATGTTCAAAAACCAACTTAAAATCTTGTCCAGCTGTTTACTGACATACACTATTTATGTTTAACCCTTGTGTAATGTTCATATTGTTGTTACTCAGCCAGCGTTTGTGGGTCTGGTGGACCCGTTGCATTTTGTGGCTTTTAATGCCTCACAATCAAACACTTTTATGTTAAAATACTGAACATATGTTTACCTTATCCCAATAAACATATGTTCAGTATTTTAACATAAAAGTGTTTGATTGTGAGGCATTAAAAGTCACAAACGCTGGCTGAGTAACAACAATATGAATATTGCCCGGGAAATTTCTCTGCCAGTTTCTGCATCCCACAAGGATGATTATTTTGTGTTTCTGCACCTGCGGTTCCCACACAAGGTTGCAACATTGTTTGTCAACACTGTCTGCTCTCATTTTGTCCCACATTTGACCCTCTGATGTTCTGTGTACCTACACACTGTCCTCCTCCTGTCTAGGCCTGCTGTGTGTTTGCGTGTGTGTGTGTGTGTGTGTGTGTGTGTGTGTGTGTGTGTGTGTGTGTGTGTGTGTGTGTGTGTGTGTGTGTGTGTGTGTGTGTGTGTGTGTGTGTGTGTGTGTGTGTGTGTGTGTGTGTGTGTGTGTGTGTGTGTGTGTTACACAGAACATCAATTACCACACTTCTAATAGCCCCGGGTCAAGTGGACCCAGACATCTTATATGTAATAGAAATGTGTAGGGGGGGTGTATGGTGTGTGGTCATTAAATATGTATTCTGATATACAAACCCCGTTTCCATATGAGTTGGGAAATTGTGTTATTGATTTGCAAATCCGTTTCAACCCATATTCAGTTGAATATGCTACAAAGACAACATATTTGATGTTCAAACTGATAAACTTTTTTTTTTGCAAATAATCATTAACTTTAGAATTTGATGCCAGCAACATGTGACAAAGAAGTTGGGAAAGGTGGCAATAAATACTGATAAAGTTGACGAATGCTCATCAAACACTTATTTGGAACATCCCACAGGTCAACAGGCAAATTGGGAACAGGTGGGTGCCATGATTGGGTATAAAAGTAGATTCCATGAAATGCTCAGTCATTCACAAACAAGGATGGGGCGAGGGTCACCACTTTGTCAACAAATGCATGAGCAAATTGTTGAACAGTTTAAGAAAAACCTTTCTCAACCAAGAATTTAGGGATTTCACCATCTACGGTCCGTAATATCATCAAAGGGTTCCGAGAATCTGGAGAAATCACTGCACGTAAGCAGCTAAGCTCGTGACCTTCGATCCCTCAGGCTGTGCTGCATCAACAAGCGACATCAGTGTGTAAAGGATATCACCACATGGGCTCAGGAACACTTCAGAAACCCACTGTCAGTAACTACAGTTGGTCGCTACATCTGTAAATGCAAGTTAAAACTCTCCTATGCAAGGCGAAAACCGTTTATCAACAACACCCAGAAACGCCGTCGGCTTCGCTGGGCCTGAGCTCATCTAAGATGGACTGATATAAAGTGTAAAAGTGTTTTGTGGTCTGACGAGTCCACATTTCAAATTGTTTTTGGAAACTGTGGACGTCGTGTCCTCCGGACCAAAGAGGAAAAGAACCATCCGGATTGTTATAGGCGCAAAGTTGAAAAGCCAGCATCTGTGATGGTATGGGGGTGTATTAGTGCCCAAGACATGGGTAACTTACACAGCTGTGAAGGCGCCATTAATGCTGAAAGGTACATACAGGTTTTGGAGCAACATATGTTGCCATCCAAGCAACGTTACCATGGACGCCCCTGCTTATTTCACCAAGATAATGCCAAGCCACGTGTTACATCAACGTGGCTTCATAGTAAAAGAGTGCGGGTACTAGACTGGCCTGCCTGTAGTCCAGACCTGTCTCCCATTGAAAATGTGTGGCGCATTATGAAGCCTAAAATACCACAACGGAAACCCCCGGACTGTTGAACAACTTAAAGGCCTACTGAAACCCACTACTACCGACCACGCAGTCTGATAGTTTATACATCAATGATGAAATCTTAACATTGCAAGACATGCCAATACGGCCGGGTTAACTTATAAAGTGCAATTTTAAATTTCCCGCGAAACTTCCGGTTGAAAACGTCTAGGTATGATGACGTATGCGCGTGACGTCAATGGTTGAAACGGAAGTATTCGGACACATTGTATCCAATACAAAAAGCTCTGTTTTCATCGCAAAATTCCACAGTATTCTGGACATCTGGTGAATCTTTTGCAATTTGTTTAATGAACAATGAAGACTGCAAAGAAGAAAGCTGTAGGTGGAAATGGTGTATTAGCGGCTGGCTGCAGCAACACAACCAGGAGGACTTTGACTTGGATAGCAGACGCGCTATCCGACCGCATTGATGATCGGGTGAAGTCCTTCGTCGCTCCGTCGATCGCTGGAACGCAGGTGAGCACGGGTGTTGATGAGCAGATGAGGGCTGGCTGGCGTAGGTGGATAGCTAATGATTTTAGCATAGCTCTGTGAGGTCCCGTAGCTAAGTTAGCTTCAATGGCGTCGTTAGCAACAGCATTGTTAAGCTTCACCAGGCTGGAAAGCATTAACCGTGTAGTTACAGGTCCGGGGTTTAATAGTATTGTTGATTTTCTGTCTATCCTTCCAGTCAGGGGTTTATTTCTTTTGTTTCTATCTGCAGTTAAGCCTGATGCTATCACGTTAGCTCCGTAGCTAAAGTGCTTCGCCGATGTATTGTCGTGGAGATAAAAGTCACTGTGAATGTCCATTTTGCGTTCTCGACTCTCATTTTCAAGAGGATATAGTATCCGAGGTGGTTTAAAATACAAATCCGTGATCCACAACAGAAAAAGGAGAGAGTGTGGAATCCAATGAGACCTTGTACCTAAGTTACGGTCAGAGCGAAAAAAGATACGTCCTGCACTGCACTCTAGTCCTTCACTCTTACGTACCTCATCCACAAATCTTTCATCCTCGCTCAAATTAATGGAGTAATCGTCGCTTTCTCGGTCCGAATCGCTCTCGCTGCTGGTGTAAACAATGGGGAATTGTGAGGAGCCTTTCAACCTGTGACGTCACGCTACTTCCGGTACAGGCAAGGCTTTTTTTATCAGCGACCAAAAGTTGCGAACTTTATCGTCGATGTTCTCTACTAAATCCTTTCAGCAAAAATATGGCAATATCGCGAAATGATCAAGTATGACACATAGAATGGATCTGCTATCCCCGCTTAAATAAAAAAAATTAATTTCAGTAGGCCTTTAAGCTGTACATCAAGCAAGAATGGGAAAGAATTCCACCTGAGAAGCTTAAAAAATGTGTCTCCTCAGTTCCCAAACGTTTACTGAGTGTTGTTAAAAGGAAAGGCCATGTAACACAGTGGTGAACATGTCCTTTCCAAACTACTTTGGCACGTGTTGCAGCCATGAAATTCTAAGTTAATTATTATTTCCAAAAAAAAAAAAAAGTTTATGAGTTTGATCATCAAATATCTTGTCTTTGTAGTGCATTCAATTGAATATGGGTTGAAAAGGATTTGCAAATCATTGTATTCCGTTTATTTTTACATCTAACACAATTTCTCAACTCATATGGAAACGGGGTTTGTATGTTCTTCACAGAAAATGAGCCAAAGTCAGTGAGTCTCAGTTTTAAAAATTAATTAATTGTATAATTTATTTATAAATAAATAATGAAAACGGGTCCCACAGACCCGAACACCACACATTTACTTTTACTGTAAATGAAAATCTCCAAATATCGCTTATCAGCCTACTTGACTACTAATATTTGGTATCGGCATCCGCCCTAGAAAAAAAACCTATCGATCGATGACTGGTTTGTGTTTTGTTTTCAGCTAAAGCTGTATCACACCAATGTGCTGACCCTCTATGAAAACTAGAGCACATGGTTTGAAGTGCACACCGCTGTATGAAATGTGTGTTTTTAAAGCCTAGGAGACCTTGGGAGTATCTGTGCTTAGGTGCTTCTGCAATTTGTTTAGAGGATGAGTCATCGTGCAAACCAGACGCTTTGGTTGACTGTTTTTTTCCTTCCCTTTGGAAGTCGCACACACACACACACACACTCTCCTACCTGCTGATGACCATGGCCGTGATGACTGGCTCCCATCCAGAGTACAGCAGGGTGCGGCTGGCCGGGTGCTTGGAGGAGACCACCATCCACAGAGGGGTCAGACACATGAAGAAGGCACAGAGCACCGATGCCACGTATGGGTAGGAGTCTGGAGAGAGAAGTTGAGGCACGTTTAATTTTCAACTTGCGGAATGACATTTAGGAACATAACCCCGAAAAGGGACAAGCGGTAGGAAAATGGATGGATGATTCCAACTTGCAACAATGCAACATCCCTGAAAAGGAGTAGACAGAAGTTGAATTAGTCCCAAATCTTTTTCCATGCTACAGCAATTGATAATCAGTTCACGTCCGATATTTAACATGTTCAGACTTACAATATCTCATGGGGTTGCATTATTTTATCAACTGGACTTGGAAAGGCTCCAGCACTGCCCCTCCCCCGAGACCCCGAGTAAGACAAGCGGTAGAAAATGGAGCTGTCACATATTCTTGTTGGGTGTTTTTTCATAGGTGTTATTCAGTCTGGCGTGTCCTAATCTAATAGGATTCCTTCCTCTTATATGCTCCCCATTACAGTTCTTCCCGCTCCTACTGTATTCTGTATTGCATATACTGTAAGTGTCTTCCTGTCGTACTCGTGTCCCAATGTAACTGCCACTCTTTGAAATGATTTCCTTTAAATAATGGATTTTGCCTCGTTCTTACTGAGAGGTACCTCTCTGAGCTGCTCTAGCATTAAGTGTCTGCTTTGCCAGCTGATCTGCCAATTCATTGCCCTCTATGCCTGTGACCCCATAGGAACCTTACGCTGGTATTCATCCTCACAAGCCTGAACAGTGTTTCATATATGTCATTAACTGTATCTTGGCTGCTCCGCAACCTGAAATTTTGACTAGAGATTAACGCTGACCTTGAGTCTGAGCAGACCACCACCTTTTTTTAGCTGTGACTCTTCTACCCACTGTAGCGCTGCTGTGACTGCCCATAGCTCGACTCTAACCACAGCTAACTGGTTTGTTGAAAGACTGCCAAATGGTTTGGTTTTCTTTCTTTAACTGCAACTCGTAGCCTTGGTAAGTGAACATAAAAAAAAAATCACTTACTGTACCACTTCTGCTCTCACTGGGATGCCAACTGATGGGATATTTATAAATTCCTGTTTAAATGAAGAATTAATCATAATCCACGTGAAAGGTTAAAAATAAAAGGTGCCGCAAATTGAGTGTCTTTTCCGTTTTTTCTGGCCATCTCCAGGTCTAAGTTGGATGTCAAAGTTGAGCAACTTGTGGGTTTATGTCCACAACCTTCTACTATCCAGGTGAGAGGCAGGATTTAGAGAGACTTAGACTTAGACTTCCTTTATTGTCATTCAAATTTAAACTTTACAGTACAGATAAGAACGGAATTTTGTTGCATTAGCTCGTTGTAGTGCAGGATAAAAGAGCAATAAAGTGCAGTTTGCATTTATAAAATAATGTGCAGATATAAATATATAGATTACTGTACAGATAAATATATTGCACTTTTGCATATGCATCCACGTTTATGTATGTATGTTATATTGTCTTTATATTTCTGCGAGTTAATCCGTTTTTTGGGGTAATTGAGGGGATTATTATGATGCGTTCAAGAGTAGGTTTGCAAAGGGGTGGAAACTTTCCGGAAATTTACCACGAGAAGTTAAGCTCGGGAAGTTTGGAAATTTTGACCATTTTTTGATTATTCAAAGTTGGACACCGTCCATCTTATTCTATAAAATAAGATGAGAAGCTTGTAAAACACTAATGCAATGCCACACACAGATATAAATAGTCAGCTAAACAATTGGAGTAGTCTTTAAAAATATTTTACTGATGGACAAATGAATAGAAATAGGCTAGATGAATAAATGAACACTCAATCAGCATGCTAAATCAAACTATAACCTACATTCTTGTATGACAACAGAATGGCTAGCAGAACAGAAGGCAGAGGAAACTACACGTTTTGATTTAGTATTTGCTAGTTGAACTTTACAGATCACAAAAAA
This sequence comes from Entelurus aequoreus, assembly GCF_033978785.1. NCBI lineage: Eukaryota > Metazoa > Chordata > Actinopteri > Syngnathiformes > Syngnathidae > Entelurus > Entelurus aequoreus. The sequence goes on from NC_084742.1 coordinate 52,978,484, forward strand.
GGTAAATTCGGATCGCTAACGTTGTTAGCATAAATGAATGGGATTTAACATAGAGAAAATTAGCATCACGGCTAACAGAGAAATATTTTCGGTTCATTATGAGACTTTGGTGGTACATAAACCTAGCTAGCTAGAGATATTTAACAAGTACAGGAACATCTAGCTAGCTTGAGTGGAAGTCTGCTGGAGTAGTCTACAGTCATACAGTAACAAGCAATTACACCTCTATTAAACTTAAATACCGTATATTTACCCCAGTAATATGATCAAAACTTACCTGACTGGATGAAGTCCTTGGGCTGAAATACTCATGTGGCCTGTAGTGTGTAGCATACTGGGAATTATCTGTGCGTGTGATGCAATAATGCACTGCACATGTGATGGAGGAATGCACAGTGCAGGGTTGAAATTCAACTGAATTTGCATTAAATCAGGTTGTTTTAGCTAATAATTATGCTTCAAGATCTAGCATGTCTTCCCATATATTCCCGTTAATTCACATGGAAAGTTTCCAACTTTGAATATTCCCGGAATTTTGCAACCCTATTCAAGAGTCTTACGGCCTGAGGGAAGAAGCTGTTACAGAACCTGGAGGTTCTGCTACGGAGGCAGCGGAACCTCTTTCCTGAGTCCAGCAGTGAAAACAGTCCTTGGTGGGGGTGGAAGGAGTCTCTACTGATTTTGTGAGCCGCAGTCAGGCCGCGGCTTTTTGCGATCTCCCGGATTTGTAATCTAGAATTAACTTTCACCAACTCAGAGGCAACGCAGCAGCTCAATGCATACTTGCCAACCTTGAGACCTCCGATACCGGGAGGTGGGGGGTGGGGGGTGAGGGGGCGCAGTCGGGGTGGGGTGGGGGCGTGGTTGGGGGCGTGGTTAATAGGGGAGTATATTTACAGCTAGAATTCACCAACTCAAGTATTTCATATATATATATATATATATATATATATATATATATATATATATATATATATATATATATATATATATATATATATATATATATATATATATGAAATACTTGACTTTCAGTGAATTCTAGCTATATATGTATATATATTTATTTTATTATACATATAAATAAAATAAATACTTGAATTTTAGTGTTCCGGGGGCTATCCAGTAGATGGCAGTATTGTCCTGTTTAACTTCTCCTCCGTTCATGACTCGGCCACCGTGTTCAATGGAGAAGTCTGTTTTACATAATGTACAGGCAACATAATTACATACCCCTTCCCCTTCGAACTGTCCTGGATGAACTGAAATTCTTGTTTCCATTCGTTTTGGAACTTGCAAGCGTATTTCTTCATCTTGCTCGTCGACGGCGTCGCCATGTCTGTAACTTCCTCGTTCTTCTGCTTCGTCTCCTTTTTGTGTGCGCAGTTGTGCACTCTACTCTCTAAAAGCCGTAGATGTTATGATGTCATTGGGCAGGCAAGCTGTTTATATTGTGGGAAAGCGGACGTGAGAACAGGCTGTCCCCACTCAGGTCCGCATTGAGTTGGAGGGGGCGTGGCCTCCAGCTCCGGCTGAATACCGGGAGTTTGTCGGGAGAAAATTTCTGCCGGGAGGTTGTCGGGAGAGGCGCTGAATACCGGGAGTCTCCCGCTAAAAACAGGAGGGTTGGCAAGTATGGCTCAATGTGTCAATATAGCAGCATAAGCTAGTTAGCTCTCGGTCATCACGGCCTTGCTAAAAAATAGTTTGTCTGTGTTAGCGCTTATAACAACAATAATGCTAATACTTGTAAATATTCAGGCCACGACATGTAAATGGAGTATTATTGGCACTTTTTGAATTTTTTTTGAGGGTTTTATGGGCACAATAGTTTGTTATCTGCATTGTTAGCCACCTCTTGACGTATTTACGACTTATAATGCATAAAAAAGAAAAACATATTGTTCTTGTCTTACATAAGGATTGTGAACAATAGGCAAAATTCTCATAAAAGTGCACTTCCCCTTTAACGTGAGCGGAAAGGTAGAGCAGACAAGGTCATTTACTTCCCTGCAGCAGCATGTAGAACATTTTGCAGCCCCTATTATCTCCCACTCAGCATATGACAGTTAACACTAAGACATGGACATGAACACATTGACCAAGTCAAGACCGGATGTTTTATTTCATTACGTGCGAACGTACAAATGTGCTTACTTCTAAAGAAATGGGCTAATGGACTTAGGGCTGGGCGATACATGGAATATGCTCGATATATCGCAGGTTTGTCTCTGTACGATGTAGAAAATGACTATATCGTGATATTCGAGTATAAATTCTCACGCAGTTGCTTTTAGCTGCGGGCATTACACTACAGGCTTTTCTCACTCTTTCTTGTCTCTCCTTCTCACAGACATAAAACAAGCACACCTTCTCACATACGTAACATACTGTCACGCGTGCAACGTGATACGCCCTCGCCAAGCAGAGAGGTAGCGGAATGGGTAACGTTAGCTGTGGTGCTAGCGGTGGGGTCCGAGTGGTAATACGAGAGAGAGAAGGTGCGAATCTGGTAACAAATGAAGGAAGAATTAATTCCCAAGAAAAACAGCACAGGGTCCATCATCTGGCGGTGGTTTGGCTTCAAGCGGGAAGATGTTGAACAGACAACCGTAATATGTCAAGTATGCGGCAAAAGCGTTGCTACAAAAAGTAGCAGCACTGCTAATTTGTAGCTTTTCGAAAAGTCACCCGCTAGAGAATGAAGACTGCTTGAAACTACGCATGTCAACATCTGCCACACCCAACAAAATGCCCAAGCAACCATTTGCACATCAACACTGTATGAAAAAAATAGTCAACAACAGAAGGAGATAACGTCCGCAGGAACCTACCACATAGCGAAGGACATACACTATTTGATTTCCTCATCTGCAGGTCATTTTTATTTGACACTTAATGAAATATCTTGTGTGACATCATGCACAAAAGTGCACTTTATTTGTTTTTAACTATTGTAGTGGCGTCATGCACAAAAGTGCACTAATAGCTTGTTTCAAAATGTCTCTGACAATCTTGCACTTTCTGTTTTGGAAATGACATGAATGTTTGTGCCACTGCTTAATAACTGTTTAATAAATACACTTTTGCTAAATTGACTTAGTTGTGATTTCCCTCTCTGCATGAAAGTTTAAAATGAGCATATATTAATGCAGTATGAACAAGAATGTTTTAATGTAGACACATAGAATCATCATGCTGCTGTGATAATATGCATCAAGTGTTCATTCAAGGCCAAGGCAAAATATCGAGATATATATCGTGCATCGTGACATGCCCTTAAAATAACGAGATATTAATAAAAGGCCATATTGCCCAGCCCTAAATGGACTGGAAACATATAAACCATTGTGTTTCAGCTCAGTGCTCTTTAGGCTGCAAACTAGTTCAGACTGAATCAACAGTGCCATATTTAATTGCTTGAAGATTAATAAAAGAATAAGAAGTTGACAGATGATGTATCTAAGAGTATGCCTTTTTTCGTTGTACTTCAGTATTTATCATCTTGCACGTTTAGCTTAAGCACCCCAAAGAAGGTTTGTGTCAAGACTACTTCTTTGTTTACGTGCAATTAGGCCGAGCACCTGCTTAAATCCGCCAGCAACAGCTGGATGTTCTACTCTCTGCGGTACAACATGAGTGTGGTTGGGAAAACAGTCCAATACTTATGACCAGGATGGTGTCAAACGAGGCAGAGAACAGAAAGGGCTCACTGTTGAGCTGGACCTTCAGGCAGATTTAACGAGGCCCACAGCTAGAAAAGTGTGAAGATGGCGACAACAGTGCCGGCCATTATTGGCTTTCCTTGCCACCTGTATCAAGCGCTGGTTGCAGACATACTACCACCACCAAGTATGGCATGCAACGGAACAGCTTTGGATGAGTTCGGAGAGAAAAACATTGACCTAGACCACGGTTTCCACACACACACGTCCTTGAAATCTTGCAGAAAGTCTTTGTAGAAGACAACGGAACAGCTTTGGATGAGTTCGGAGAGGAAAACATTGACCGGGACCACGGTTTCCACAGACACACATCCTTGAAATCTTACAGAAAGTCTTTGTAGAAGACAGGAAAAAAATCACATGGGGGACCAACTCCACATCTTCCATTCATGCTCATGTACAGCGTTGGTTGCAGTGCCTCGATTCTCATTGCGTTTGTCCATACAGTCTATATCAGTCATTCCCAACTACTGCACTGCAGCATTAAATACCCAATTTCACTAAATTGGTCCGAAAATGATTGTTTATTTACTCCAAATTGAGTATCTTTGTTCATAAAGACAGGCAGAACAATGCCATGCACTTCCTCTAGATGGCAGAAAGTACATATATAACCCAGACGTTATGAATACTGACATTGCAATAAACTATAATAACGGTGAAACTCCCAAAGGTTAGCATTGATGTTATAAATAAATAAAAAATGTTTTATAAATGTGATTATGTGACTGATAGTTGCACTTTGATAAACTCCCGGACTGAATGGCGCCATCTCGCTAGCTTAAATGCTAACATGACAACAGGAGTTCAAAAGGACGTACCTTAGTCTAAACTTATATAAACACATTACTGTCTGAGTCACTAAGACAGGGCTCCCTAAACTTTTTGACTCGCCGCATTGTGTGAAAATATTTGGCCGGTTGCCGGGCTGTATACATATATATATATATATATATATATATATATATATATATATATATATATATATATATATATATATATATATATATATATATATATATATATATATATATATATATATATATATATATAAATATATATTCCTCGCGCACTAATTGACTGAAAGAGCGTGCACTTTTTGCGCGCTCGGCCGACACTGCAAGCACGATGTCACATTATCGATGGGAAAATGCATTTTTAGACAATATGATTTACCTGAGTGGTTAGGATACCCCGAGAGTAACAAGCGGTAGAAAATGGATAAGAAAGGACAGACTTTAAAAAATAATAATAATTTAAAAAAAAAAAGTTTTTAAGTTTTTTTTTTTTTTACTTGGGACTTCCCGCGGGCCTGATTTTGGATTTTAGTTTGCACTAAGATATTCCATTGTGAACATTCAACCTAAGGCTGTGCTAACCCTTCTATACTCAACAAGGTGTTTTTACGGTGCGTTCAAGGACCGCTGAACATAGTAGGACGCCACAATAATAATAAATAATAAAAACAATTTTAGGCACTTTACATAGAAATAAATCTTAAGGTGCTAAATTACAAAGCACTACTTAAAACAATAAAAGCCATTGAAGGGGATAAAATACTAAAAGTAAAACACTATCAGTGAAGCATAACACAAAAATGCTAAATTGTGGCTTTTCTAACAATGTGTCTTTTTGTTTTAGTTCTTGGAAGAAAAAATTACTAGGCCAAAAGATTTCAGTGCGTTTAAGTACTTTTTGAGCACATTCAACAATAATGGTAACTGGGATCATTTGGTCACAATAACTGTAATGTAAATTTTGCATTTTGCTACTTCCTACTATTTGATATTGCTACTATGGTACATATTTTATACTTGATATTGCTACTATGGTACATATTTTATACTTGATATTGCTACTATTGAACATATTTTATATTGCTACTATGGTACATATTTTATATTTGATATTGCTACTATGGTACATATTTTATATTTGATATTGCTACTATGGTACATATTTTATACTTGATATTGCTACTATGGTACATATTTTATATTTGATATTGCTACTATGGTACATATTTTATATTTGATATTGCTACTATGGTACATATTTTATATTTGATACTGCTACTATGGTACATATTTTATATTGCTACTATGGTACATAATTTATATTGCTACTATGGTACATTTTTAGTCTACTTTATACCTGTATTATCCTTTCCAACCTTACCCTTTACATCCTTTGTAACTGAGCTACTGTGTGGAACAATTTCCCTTGTGGATCAATAAAGTTTGTCTAAGTCCAAGTCCATCCCTACATATTTGTGTGACATTTTTGTCAAGTGGGAGATTTTCCCAATAAAAAGCACAATCTTGGCTCATTAAAGGTCGATATAAATAAAGCTATATCATATATATAGCCTGTGTGCATCTCCTACTGTGGATCCGGGTCTGACAGCATTGTTGTAGTGCAGAGGACAAAACCAAAGCAGATAATAAAAATAATAATAATAATAATGGATTAGATTTATATAGCTCTTTTCTAGACACCCAAAGCGCTTCACAGAGAAGCAAGAACCCATCATTCATTCACTCCACATTCATACCCGGTGGTGGTAAGCTACATTTGTAGCCACAGCTGCCCTGGGGTAGACGGACGGAAGTGTGGCTGCCAGTTTGCGCCTACGGGCCCCTCCGACCACCACCCATCATTCATTCTCCAGTGTGAGCGGCACTGGGAGCAAGGGTGAAGTGTCCTGCCCAAGATGACAAAAAAACATGTCATCAATGAGTCCGAGGCCAACCTGTAAACGGTGGTCGACATGCAGATTGTTCCACTGGCCCAAGGTGCAAAACAATCCAAATTAATGGGGTCCATCGTCTGGCGGTGGTTTGGCTTCAAGCGGGAAGATGTTGAACAAACAACCGTAATATGTCAAGTATGCGGCAAAAGCGTTGCTACAAAAAGTAGCAGCACTGCTAATTTGTAGCTTTTGAAAAGTCACCCGCTAGAGAATGAAGAGTGCTTGAAACTCCGCATGTCAACATCTGGGCCAGTGCCACACCCAACAAAATGCCCAAGCAACCATTTCCACTTCAACACCGTTTGAAAAAAATTGTTCAACAACAGGAGCGAAGGACATACACTATTTAATTTCCTATTATGCAGCTCATTTTGATTTGACAGTTATTGAAATACAGTATCTTGTGTGACATCATGCACAAAAGTGCACTTTATTTGTTTTAAACTATTGTAGTGGCGTTCTGTACAAAAAGTGCACTTTAAAGGCCTACTGAAACCCACTATTACCGACCACGCAGTCTGATAGTTTATATATCAATGATGAAATCTTAACATTGCAACACATGCCAATACGGCCGGGTTAGATTAGTGAAGTGCAATTTTAAATTTCCCGCAAAATATCCTGCTGAAAACGTCTCGGTATGATGACGTGTGCGCGTGACGTCACGGATTGTAGAGGACATTTTGAGACACCATTGTGGCCAGCTATTAAGTCGCCTGTTTTCATCGCAAAATTCCACAGTATTCTGGACATCTGTGTTGGTGAATCTTTTGCAATTTGTTTAATGAACAATGGAGACAGCAAAGAAGAAAGCTGTAGGTGGGAAGCGGTGTATTAGCGGCCGGCTGCAGCAACACAAACACGTAGCCGGTGTTTTATTGTTTACATTCCTGAAAGATGACAGTCAAGCTTTACCATTGGCCTGTGGAGAACTGGGACAACAGAGACTCTTACCAGGAGGACTTTGAGTTGGATACGCAGACGCGGTACCGTGAGTATGCAACCAGAATGTTGCCATAAGCATTTTGTTTAATTTGTATGTGTAACGCAGTACGCAGCTGCGGCTTCCAAACATTTGATCGCCTGCCCGTACGTGCGTGCCGCTATGTGCATGTCACGTACGTAACTTTGGGGAAATATATGTGCTGTATGAACTTTACGGAGGTGAACGGTACTTTGGGCTGTGGGATTGAGTGTGTTGTGCGGGTGTTTGATTTGTATTGGTGGGTTATATGGACGGGAGGGGGGAGGTGTTTGTTATGTGGGATTAATTTGTGGCATATTAAATATAAGCCTGGTTGTGTTGTGGCTAATAGAGTATATATATGTCTTGTGTTTATTTACTGTTTTAGTCATTCCCAGCTGAATATCAGGTCCCACCCGCCTCTCACAGCATCTTCCCTATCTGAATCGCTTCCACTGCCCTCTAGTCCTTCACTCTCACTTTCCTCATCCACGAATCTTTCATCCTCGCTCAAATTAATGGGGAAATCGCCGCTTTCTCGGTCAGAATCGCTCTCGCTGCTGGTGGCCATGAATTTAAACAATGTGCAGATGTGAGGAGCTCCACAACCTGTGACGTCACGCTACTTCCGGTACAGGCAAGGCTTTTTATCAGTGACCAAAAGTTGCGAACTTTATCGTCGATGTTCTCTACTAAATCCTTTCAGCAAAAATTTGGCAATATCGCGAAATGATCAAGTATGACACATAGAATGGACCTGCTATCCCCATTTAAATAAGAAAATCACATTTCAGGAGGCCTTTAATTTAGTGTTGTTTTGATATGTCATCTTAGTGACATCACGCACAAAAATGCACTCATAGCTTGTTTTAAAATGTCACTGACAATCTTGCACTGGGGGCAAGGGTGAAGAAGTGTCCTGCCCAAGATACCAAAAAACATGTCATCAATGAGTCTGAGGCCAATCTGTAAATGGTGGTCGACATGCAGATTGTTCCACTGGCCCGAGGTGCAAAACAATCTGATTAATGGCACTTTCAAAAATGGTGCAACAATTAGCATGAATCACCACAGAAACCTGAGTGATGACATATTTTTGTGTTAGTGGTCAAATCTGAAAGTGACGCAGTACGCTGGCTTGTGTGTATAGTTGAACCCCCACCAGGCTTAAAGCAATCTTTAATTGAAAGTGACTGGGCACAAGTGTTGCCTCTTGACTCAGCTCATTTGCCTCAAAATGAGAAGCATTTCATTTCCCCGTGCAGGTAATGACATTGTCATGTTGCCTTTTGTTGCTCTCCTAATGGGGACATGTGTCAACACGGCGGGACCGGAACACGGACACTATTCAGGAAAAGACACGGCCAGACAGCCGCTCCGCAGTGGAAATATTCACTCTGAAGTGTGTTTAAATAAATGTGGCTGACAGCGTGTCTCTGTTTCCTCTCAGAGCAGACGTCTATGTGAAGGAGGAATAGGCCGGGAGGAAATATCGCTGACTGTATCCTTGTGTTGCAGGCGGTGTTGGGTGTGACATGAATTAAACATGTGGAATGTGCGGTGAGAAGAGAGGAGCATCTGTTCTAAACCCGGGAGACCTTGGGAGCGCAGGCCGAGGCAGCGGGGACCTCTACTGGCCGACTGGCAGAATTGCAACCCCAAACAGCATGAAGATAAACAATATAAATGTTTCTGTACTTCCATATGGAGTCTACTGACAGATATAAGTTAGAACTGTACGCTACTTTGTATTACAAATTAGAAAAGTTCAAAGAACTCCGGCTTATTAGTGATTCCCAGAGCCCAAAAAAAGTCTGCGGGCTATAGAGCGTTTTCTATTCGGGCTCCAGTACTCTGGAATGCCCTCCCGGTAACAGTTAGAGATGCTACCTCAGTAGAAGCATTTAAGTCCCATCTTAAAACTCATTTGTACATGCTAGCCTTTAAATAGACCCCCTTTTTAGACCAGTTCATCTGCCGTTTCTTTTCTTTTCTGCCCCCCCTCTCCCTTGTGGGGGAGGGGGGGGGGGGCACAGGTCCGGTGGCCATGGATGAAGTGCTGGCTGTCCAGAGTCGGGACCCGAAGTGGACCGCTCGCCTGTGCATCGGTTGGGGACATCTCTGCTGACCCGTCTCCGCTCGGGATGGTCTCCTGCTGGCCCCACTATGGACTGGACTCTCGCTGATGTGTTAGATCCACTATGGACTGTACTCTCACTATTATGTTAGATCCACTATGGACTGGACTCTCACTATTATGTTGGATCCACTATGGACTGGACTCCCACTATTATGTTAGATCCACTATGGACTGGAATTTCACAATATTATGCTAGACCCACTCGACGACCATTGCATCCGGTCTCCCCTAGAGAGGGGGGGCGGGGGGGGGGGGGGGGGGGTCACCCACATCTGCAGTCTTCTCCAAGGTTTCTCATAGTCATTCACAATGACATCCCACTGGGTTGTGAGTTTTTCCTTGCCCTTATGTGGGCTCTGAACTGAGGATGTCGTTGTGGCTTGTGCAGCCCTTTGAGACACTTGTGATTTAGGGCTATATAAATAAACATTGATTGATTGAGAAACGGCAACAGGATGTATGTGCATGTATGAGCCAGTCTGCCCCACAACAAGAGGATAGACTAAAAGAAGGAGCTTATTGATTACAAGTGCAATATTGCAATTCTCTCTTCACTCTTTTCAACAAATCAACGCTAAAGAGACTTGAGACGGTATAAAATGCAACTGCCAGACTTTTGACCGATGCACCCAAAACAGCAAACACCAACCCCATTTTATACTCAGTGGCCTAGTGGTTAGAGTGTCCGCCCTGAGATCGGTAGGTCGTGAGTTCAAACCCCGGTCGACTCATACCAAAGACTATAAAAATGGGACCCATTACCTCCCTGCTTGGCACTCAGTATCAAGGGTTGGAATTGGGGGTTATATCACCAAAAATGATTCCCGGGCGCAGCCACCGCTGCTGCTCACTGCTCCCCTCACCTCCCAGGGGGTGAACAAGGGTGATGGGTCAAATGCAGAGAATAATTTCACCACACCTCGTGTGTGTGTGACAATCATTGGTACTTTAACTTTATCCAATCTTCATTGGCTTCCAGTCAAATTCCGCATTGAGTTTGTAAGATTTTAGTCCTGACTTTTGGTGCGTTGCATAGTGGGGCTCCTCGGTACATCACTGACTTGTTATTCCCCTACTATTCAGGGCGCAGCCTCCGGTCTTCAGGCCCGGGTCTACTAAAGATCCCAAAAACTCATTTTAAAACTTGCCTTATAGCTCCCAGACTCTGGAAAGACTTGCGCCAGTCCCTCCGTGATCTTGACTGTGTTGACACTTTTAAGAAACATTTGAAAACTTCTCTTTTTAGTCAATTTTTTAGTTAATGCACCTTTTAGCTATCATTTTTAATCCACTTTGTATCCTTTTTATGATGTTTCCGCTGTTGTTTTCATTGAATTGTCGTTTTACTTCACCTATGTTTTGTACAGCGCTTTGTGATTTTATCTGTGAAAAGCGCTTTATAAATAAAATTTGCTGACTTACAATGGCGGACTCGCACAAAGCACTTTGGGTAAATTTCTACCATATATGGATAATCTGTTGACGTCACTAAGACGAAATATGTCGCAATTGTTTCAGACAGAAAGAGCAAAAGAGATCATTGATACACTATATTGCCAAAAGTATTTGGCCACCTGCCTTTACTCACATATTAACTTGAAGTGCCATCCCATTCCTAACCCATAGGGTTGAATATGATGTGGGTCCACCTTTTGCAGCTATTACAGCTTCAACTCTTCTGGAAAGGCTGTCCACAAGGTTGCGGAGTGTGTTTATAGGAATTTTCCACCATTCTTCCAAAAGCGCATTGGTGAGGTCACACACTGATGTTGGTCGAGAAGGCCTGGCTCTCAGTCTCGTTTCTAATTCATTCCAAAGGTGTTCTATTGGGTTCAGGTCAGGACTCTGTGCAGGCCAGTCAAGTTCATCCACACCAGACTCTGTCATCCATGTCTTTATGGACCTTGCTTTGTGCAGTCATGTTGGAAGAGGAAGAGGCCCGCTCCAAACTGTTCCCACAAGGTTGGGAGCATGGAATTGTCCAAAGTGTTTTGGTATCCTGGAGCATTCAAAGTTCCTTTCACTGGAACTAAGGGGCCAGGCCCAACTCCTGAATAACAACCCCACACCATAATACCTCCTCTACCAAATTTTACACTCGGCACAATGCAGTCTGAAATGTAGCGTTTTCCTGGCAACCTCCAAACCCAGACTCGTCCATCGGATTGCCAGATGGAAAAGCGTGATTCATCAGTCCAGAGAAGGCGTCTCCACTGCTCTAGAGTCCAGTGGCGACGTGCTTTACACCACTGCATCCCACGCTTTGCATTGGACTTGGTGATGTATGGCTCAGACACAGCTGCTCGGCCATGGAAACCCATTCCATGAAGCTCTCTGCGTACTGTACGTGGACTAATTGGAAGGTCACATGAAGTTTGGAGCTCTGTAGCAACTGACTGTGCAGAAAGTATTTGCACTATGCGCTTCAGCATCCGCTGACCCCTCTCTGTCAGTTTACGTGGCCTACCACTTGGTGGCCGAGTTGCTGATGTTCCCAAACTCTTCACTTTTCTTATAATAAAGTTGACTTTGGAATATTTAGGAGCGAGGAAATTTCACGACTGGATTTGTTGCATAGGTGGCATCCTATGACAGTTCCACGCTGGAAATCCCTGAGAGAGGCCAATTCTTTCACAGATGTTTGTAGAAACAGTCTCCATGCCTAAGTGCTTGATTAGGACACCTGATTCTCATCATTTGGATGGGTGGCCAAATACTTTTGGCAATATAGTGTATCTCCACCATGCTTCCATGGTTTGGATGAACATTTCTGGGAGTTATAAGGATCCCAAACACACAAAAACAGGTACCACCGGGCACAATACGACACCTTTAACACAATATTTACTACTTATTTGAAGAGTCTGATTGACAAACTTAGGTGAAAAAGACGTGAAACTATGAAGTTCATCAGACATCTATAAATCTATCTATAAATCATGTGACCATCAGACGCAGCCTTTGCGGTCAGTGAAGCATCTTTGATCACATCGAGCCTAGTTGAAAACGTGCATGTTAATAAGAACAATATCATGCATTACCACGGTCTACCTCAAGATGGGGCAGATGGACTACAAGGTCAACTATGTGCTTCATGTGAAGTTGTGCTGCCTGACCACATCTCCTGCTGCGAGGAGAGCATGGCTCAAGCCTGGTGGAGCGTGTGCAAGTCTTCAGGGACATGTGGAAGAGGAGGGCATCCCTCACCTAGGCACTTGTAGAGTCCTTGGCTGATCCAGGCCAGGATGGCCAAGGTTATGAGGTCTCCGAAACTTGCTGCGATCGGGGTGGCAACGTTGTCCGGGTTTATGCCCGTCTTCTTGGAGCCCACAATCACGCCCACCATGATGAAACCTAAACGAGAAGATGGCGCATGCTATTAGTGAATTAAGTGAAGTGAATTATATTTATATAGCGCTTTTCTCTAGTGATTCAAAGCGCTTTTACATAGTGAAACCCAATATCTAAGTTACATATAAACCAGTGTGGGTGGCACTGGGAGCAGGTGGGTGAAGTGTCTTGCGCAAGGACACAACGGTAGTGACTCGGATGGCGGGAGCGGGAATCGAACCTGGAACCCTCAAGTTGCTGGCATGGCCACTCTACCCACCGAGCTATGCCGTACTGATTGTGTGTGGCGAGGACTGCAGCATCGAGAGTTCCACCGATTATCAGCATAGATATTTGGCTTCTTTTTTTTTTGTATCTGCGGATACAATGTACACACATATGATAACAGCATTTAGTATTTTTTTTAGAGATGTCCGATAATATCGGACTGCCGATATTATCGGCCGATAAATGCTTTACAATGTAATATCGGAAATTATCGGTATCAGTTTCAAAAAGTAAAATTTTTAATTTATTCAAGGATCCAATTACTTCACATCAAATATTCCACTTAAAAAAAAATTGGGGGGAAAATATTGCATGATTATTTTGTGTGTTTTCTTTGCCAAAAAGGTCATAAAACAAACAAAAAAATTACAAAAATGTATAATCAATGCATAGATCTGAATTTGATTTAGAGATTTAAAGGCCTACTGAAATGAAATTTTTTGATTTAAACGGGGATAGCAGATCCATTCTATGTGTCATACTTGATCATTTCGCGATATTGCCATATTTTTGCTGAAAGGATTAAGTATAGAACAACGTCGATAAAGTTCGCAACTTTTGGTCTCTGATAAAAAAAAACCTTGCCCCTACCGGAAGTAGCGTGACGTTGTCAGTTGTTCACTCCCTCAAATTATCCTATTTTTTTCAACGCAGCTAGAGCTATTCGGACCGAGAAAGCAACGATTACCCCATTAATTTGAGCGAGGATGAAAGATTCGTGGATGAGGAACGTTAGAGTGACGGACTAGAAGGCAGTGAAATACTTTTTTTTTTCCGCTCTGACCGTAACTTAGGTACAAGGTCTCATTGGATTCCACACTCTCTCCTTTTTCTATTGTGGATCACGGATTTGTATTTTAAACTACCTCGGATACTATATCCTCTTGAAAATGAGAGTCGAGAACGTGAAATGGACATTCACAGTGCCTTTTATCTCCACAACAATACATCGACGAAGCTCTTTAGCATGAGCTAACGTGATAGCATCTGGCTCAAATGCAGATAGAAACAAAATAAATAAATCCCTGACTGGAAGGATAGACAGAAGATCAACAATACTATTAAACCATGTACATGTAACTACACGGTTAATAGACCTCAGCCTGGCAAAGCTTAACAATGCTGTTGCTAACGACGCTAAGGCTAACTTAGCAACTTAGCAACCCGACCTCACAGAACTATGATAAAAACATTAGCGCTCCACCTACGCCAGCCAGCCCTCATCTGCTCATCAACACCCGTGCTCATCTGCGTTGCAGCGATCGACGGCGCGACGAAGGACTTCACCCGATCATCCGTGCGGTGGGCGGCTAGCATCGGCTAGGCGTCTGCTATCCAAGTAAGTAGTCCTTGTTGTGTTGCTACAGCCAGCCGCTAATACACCGATCCCACCTAAAACTTTCTTCTTTGCAGCCTCCATTGTTCATTAAACAAATTGCAAAAGATTCACCAACACAGATGTCCAGAATACTGTGGAATTATGAAATGAAAACAGAGCTTTTTTGTATTGTATTCAATAGGGAAGGCATACCTCTGTTCCCCTGGCTACGTCACGCGCATACGTCATCCTCCAAAGGCTTTTTCAACCGGAAGTTTAGCGGGAAATTTAAAATTGCACTTTATAAGTTAACCCGGCCGTATTGGCATGTGTTGCAATGTTAAGATTTCATCATTGATATATAAACTATCAGACTGCGTGGTCGGTAGTAGTGGGTTTCAGTAGGCCTTTAAGTGTTGAAAATTTAAAAAAAATTAAATAGTATAACTTATTTTCACACTTTATGATGCACTTTTAGATCCCCAAAAATTGCTCGAAAAAAATAATGAATCAATATTAATATTGTTATGAATTATTGACCTATTCAAGGCTCCAATTACGTCACATAAAATATTCCACTTTAAAACATTATTTGGGGGGAAATATTGTGTTGAAATGTTGTGTTTCTTTCACAAAATGGCAGGGGAACAGTATTATTTTAAACTTTATATAAACAGGTAGACCTGAAGTTGAGGGAGATATTCAAGAGTTGAATAATAATAAAAATAAATGTAACTTATTTCTAACATTTTTGTGACTGAGACCCTTCCGGGACCAAACTTGAGGTGAGCACTAAAGGTTAAAAAGTCCAGTTGCAAAGGATTGAATGTACTGATATTCATGTATTATCATTAGAGATGTCCGATAATATCGGCAGTCCGATATTATCGGCCGATAAATGCTTTAAAATGTAATATCGGAAATTATCGGCATCGGTTTCAAAAAGTTAAATTTATGACTTTTTAAAACGCCGCTGTACAGAGTGGTACACGGACGTAGGGAGAAGTACAGAGCAGTTGGTCTCCCAGTCATACTTGCCATCCTCCCCATTTTCCCGGGACACTCCCTAATTTCAGTGCCCCTCCCAAAAATCTCCCGGGGCAACCATTCTCCCGAATTTCTCCCGATTTCCAACCAGACAACAATATTGTGGGCGTGCCGGCCCAATCACATAATATCTACGACTTTTCACACACACAAGTGAATGCAAGGCATACTTGGTCAACAGCCATACAGGTCCTAGGGCTGCAACTAACAACTAATTTGATAATCGATTAATCTGTTGATTATTACTTCGATTAATCGATTAATAATCGGATAAAAGAGACAAACTACATTTATATCCTTTCCAGTATTTTATTTTTAAAAAACAGCATACTGGCACCATACTTATTTTGATTATTGTTTCTCAGCTGTTTGTAAATGTTGCAGTTTATAAATAAAGGTTTATTAAAAAAGAAATACAAATAATAAATAATAATGTTGTTTTTTTTAAAATTAAAAATGCCTCTGCGAACGCGTAGCATACATCCAACAAATCGATGACTAAATTAATCACCAACTATTTTTATAATCGATTTTTATCGATTTAATCGATTAGTTGTTGCAGCCCTACACTGAGGGTGACGTATAAACAACTTTAACACTGTTACAAATATGCGCCACACTTTGAACCCACACCAAACAAGAATGACAAACACATTTCGGGAGAACATCCGCACCGTAACACAACATAAACACAACAGAACAAATACCCAGAACCCCTTGCAGCACTAACTCTACAATATACGCTACAATATACACCCCCCGCTACCGCCTACCCCCCACCTCAACCCCACCCACCTCAACCTCCTCATGCTCTCTCAGGGAGAGCATGTCCCAAATTCCAAGCTGCTGTTTTGAGGCATGTTAAAAAAAATAATGCACTTTGTGACTTCAATAATAAATATGGCAGTGCCATGTTGGCATTTTTTTCCATAACTTGAGTTGATTTATTTTGGAAAACCTTGTTACATTGTTTAATGCATCCAGCGGGGCATCACAACAAAATTAGGCATAATAATGCGTTAATTCCACAACTGTATATATCGTATCGGTTGGTATCGGAATCGGTAATTAAGAGTTGGACAATATCGGAATATCGGCAAAAGGCCATTATCGGACATCTCTAATTTTTAATAATAATTAATAAAGCAGTAAGTAATAACGACGGCTCATAACGACTGCCCCCCCCCCCTGCTAACTGCTTGTAAAGTACGTCTCCTCTACCTACTTCCATTGTTTTGCCGGGAAATCCAGTTGTTGTCCTTCTTTCGCCCAATTTCTGTTTTGTTTGTTTTCGTAACGGCAGCGCTCCACAAGTCGTTAAAGGAGTGCACAGAGTTTCATGTTCCGTGAATCAATCAAATAACGTGACAGACATAAAGACGACAGAAAAGATATCTCTGACAAAAAAACAAACTGTGTGTAAATATGTTGACAAATACAGTGAGTCTGGGTTAGTTTTTGTCTCATCCCTCACTTAAAGTGTGAGTGAAGAATCCACTATCGACCTGATAAGTCTGAAAGAGATGATACAGAATTATCTGCTCACAGATGTTACCTGGTGGTTGATTGAGCACACTGCATCTAGTCATTTTGGTAAATAAATGTGTAAACAACCCCCACTCCTTAATTAAGTTAAAGAAGTTAAAGTACCAATGATTGTCACACATAGACTAGGTGTGGCGAAATTATTCTCTGCATTTGACCCATCACCCTTGATCACCCCCTGGGAGGTGAGGGGATCAGTGGGCAGCAGCAGTGGCCGCGCCCGGGAATCATTTTTGGTGATTTAACCCCCAATTCCAACCCTTGATGCTGAGTGTCAAGCAGGGAGGTAATGGGTCCCATTTTTATAGTCTTTGGTATGACTCGGCCGGGGTTTGAACTCACGACCTACCGATCTCAGGGCGGACACTCTAACCACTAGGCCACTGAGCAGGTTAATGCTTCAGTCACACGCAGGATTTCCACAGGAATGAGGCCAGAACCAATCCAGACCCACTGTAGATTAATACAAAAGTAAAGAAGAGGCGGCGGCTGACACATTCTCATACTTTCTGTAACATCCAGGAGGAGCTATATCTTGAAAGGTGTCTCAACGATAATCTACGTGAAGGAGCCCAGAATCGTTTTTATTGAAATGTCGACAATATTTCAGAAACCTTACAGTGTATTAAATCCATAAAGTGTGGTATAAAATGGAGTAGATGAGTTCTTGTGATGTAGAGAAATGTCATATTTTGACCAATTTCCCCAGGAGATGTTCCATATTTTGAAATAAAATGTTGATGTTCCTCTTAGACACACGTAATAAAGGTGTTTGAAGTTTTTTGATGATAAATTAAACACAACATAAAACATTATGTCACTACTGGTCCCACCTTTCCTAAAAAATAATGTTCAAAAAACAAGTTAAAGCCTTGTCCAGAAGTTTACTGACATATAATATTCATTTTTAAATAACTTAATATCACCTGCAAATATCGCTTACCGGCCTACTTGACTACTACCGTATTTTCCGGACTATAAGGCGCACTTAAAATACTTTTTTTCCCCCTCGAAACTCGACAGTGCGCCTTATAACCCGGTGCGCCTAATATAGGGAATACGTTTGGTTGAGCTTACCCACCTTGAAGCTATTGTATTTGGTACATGGTGTAATGATAAGTGTGACCACTAGATGGCAGTAAAACATAAGAGATAAGTGTAGGCTGCACCGTCTGATGTGCTTCAACATAGGAGTATTAGTATGGTGTGTGTATAAGGTAAGACATATTATCTGGTGTTTTGTTTTGTAGTATTATGCAAAAACAACTTTTCTTACCTTCTAGTACCTGCTGATCTGTATTTGGGATCTGCATAAATCCTGAAAAAAATCTTCTTGTTATGTGGCTGTCATCCTCCGCTGTTGCCATTTCTAATATAAAGTAGTGTACTTACTTATATCTGTCAGTAAACTCGCCATGAAAGCGCTAAAACATACCGGTGTGGTGAATTTATATTATTCACCCAAGGAACTTAGTTACTAGTGATTTCCGGTCGGACGGTTTTTCGCATTTTCGGTGTTGTTGTTTCCAGATGAGAAGATGCTGCCCCGTTATTGATTGAAGTAAAGTCTGAATGTCATTAAAACAGTTAGCTCCATCTTTTGACACTTCTTCCACTCCCGTCCTTGCACGCTACACCGCTACAACAAAGATGACGTGGAGAAGACGCTGCCGAAGGTGAGCCACGTAAATAAGACCTCCCACAAAACGGCGCATCCGGAAGCGACTGTCAGAAAGCGGCTTGAAGATGATCTGTAAAACATAATCTATGCAACATTTTGACCAAATAACCACCATTACATGTTATGTAGACCAGTGTTTTTCAACCACTGTGCCGCGGCACACTAGTGTGCCGTGAGATACAGTTTGGTGTGCCGTGGGAGATTATCTAATTTCACCTATTTGGGTTAAAAATATTTTTTGCAAACCAGTAAGTATAGTCTGCAAATGATGTGTTGTTGATTGTCGGTGCTGTCAAGAGCTCGGCAGAAACCGTGTAATACTCTTCCATATCAGTAGGTGGCAGCAGGTAGCTAATTGCTTTGTAGATGTCGGAAACAGTGGGAGGCAGTGTGCAGGTAAAAAGGTATCTAATGCTTAAACCAAAAATAAGCAAAATGTCAGTGCCCCTAACAAAAGGCATGAAAGCTTAGGGAAGGCTATGCAGAACGAAACTATAACTGAACTGGCTACAAAGTAAACAAAAACAGAATGCTGGACGACAGCAAAGACTTACTGTGGAGCAAAGACAGCGTCCACAAAGTACATCCGAACATGACATGACAATCAACAATGTCCCCGCAAAAGGATTCAAAACAACTTAAATAGCCTTGATTACTAAAACAAAGCAGGTGCGGGGAATAGCACTCAAAGGAAGACATAAAACTGCCACAGGAAAATACCAAAAAATGAGAAAAAAACACTAAAATAGGAGCGCAAGACAAGAACTAAAACACTACACACAGGAAAACAGCAAAAAACTCAAAATAAGTCACGGCGGGATGTGATAGGTGGTGACAGTACACCTACTTTGAGACAAGAGCTATAGTGATGCATGCTTGGTTATGCTTTAAAGTCATATACAACAATTGCGACCACGACTTTTTGCTGTCAACTGAGTTCCGTTTTTTAATGATTTCTGCTGGTGGTGTGCCTATGGATTTTTTCAACACAAAAAATGTGCCTTGGCTCAAAAAAGGTTGAAAAACACTGATGTAGACCACAAGGAAGGGTTTTTCATTTAGAAAAAAATCATAATAATTTAATTCGCCCTATAATCCGGTGCGCCTTATACATGAAAAAAGAAAAGTGCACCTTATAAACCGGTGCGCCCTATGGTCCGGAAAATACGGTAATAATCGGTGTCAGTATTGGCCCCAAAAACAACATATGGGTGGATCTCTGGTAGGGTGAGCATGAACTTTACCCTGCAGCATGGAGGCGATGAAGGCCGTGGCGACACTGCTGGAGCACAGCAGCACGGCGTGGCTCATCTGGAACTTCCCTTCTGGGATCCAGCCAAGAACCACAGCTGCGACGGCTGCCAAGAAGCCCACCACAGTGGCCTGAACCTGCAAAAAGAGGCGTCAAGAGGGTAGGTGGAAACAGCTTTGATGGTTTTGTCGAACAGTGCTGCTCATGAACAAACAAGGATGTTATGGAGTGTTTATGCGCAGTCTGACCAAGAAACCATCTGAGTTCATCCTACTCCCGCTATCACAGAAAATGGAACATTATGGAAGGATGCGGCTTCATTTGCGCACTTACAATTAGCATTTAGATTGCATCAGAGTGTTCACTAATGCACTCAAAGCGCTCAGTGTAATTAGAGAAGTGCCAAATTGAGCCGCTTATTTGTGTATAGGGCCATAACTTAAAATGTTTTGGTAGTTGTGCTGCGAATCATACAAACACATTTTCTTGACAATTGTTTAAACAGTTATATTATATACAAACCCCGTTTCCATATGAGTTGGGAAATTGTGTTAGATGTAAATATAAACGGAATACAATGATTTGCAAATCATTTTCAACCCATATTCAGTTGAATATGCTACAAAGACAACATATTTGATGTTCAAACTGATAAACTTTTTTTTTTTTTGCAAATAATCATTAACTTTAGAATTTGATGCATCCAGCGGGCATCACAACAAAATTAGGCATAATAATGTGTTAATTCCACGACTGTATATATCGGTTGATATCAGAATCAGTAATTAAGAGTTGGACAATATCGGAATATCAGCAAAAAAGTAGAGATGTCCGATAATATCGGTCTGCCGATATTATCAGCCGATAAATGCGTTAAAATGTAATATCGGAAATTATCGGTATTTTTATTATCAGTATCGGTTTTTTTTGTTTTGTTTTGTTTTTTTGTTTTTTTATTAAATCAACATAAAAAACACAAGATACACTTACAATTAGTGCACCAACCCAAAAAACCTCCCTCACCCATTTACACTCATTCACACTCATTCACACAAAAGGGTTGTTTCTTTCTGTTATTAATATTCTGGTTCCTACATTATATATCAATATATATCAATACAGTCTGCAAGGGATACAGTCCGTAAGCACACATGATTGTGCGTGCTGCTGGTCCACTAATAATACTGACCTTTAACAGTTAATTTTACAAATTTTCATTAATTACTAGTTTCTATGTAACTGTTTTTATATTGTTTTACTTTCTTTTTTATTCAAGAAAATGTTTTTAATTATTTGATTCATTTTTTTAAAAAGTACCTTATCTTCACCATACCTGGTTGTCCAAATTAGGCATAATAATGTGTTAATTCCACGACTGTATATATCGGTTGATATCGGTATCGGTTGATATCGGTATCGGTAATTAAAGAGTTGGACAATATCGGCATATCGGATATCGGCAAAAAGCCATTATCGGACATCCCTACAAAAAAGCCATTATCGGACATCTCTACATGTCACATCACAATTCATGGTCATTGACCTCACTCACTTTGTCCACAAGTTTGCAGCAATTAGATTGTTAATTATTTAATAATAATTGGAAAACATCTCACGGGCTGGATTTCATTAATAAACTCATGATATTTCGTGGGCCAAATCGAAGACGCCGGCGGGTCTTAGTTTGGACACCCTTGGAGTAGACAGACACACATCTTTGAGCCGCAAGTTTATGGCGACTGGAGGAAAAGTATCTGAACATTGTGTGGTTTTAAAAGGCACACAAATGAAATAAAGGATGCCTGCTTGCCAAGTGGGGACTCAAATCTATTTTGTCACTTTGCAGGGACCTATAACTCTTACATATCTAGTCTTACAACATATCTATGCTGCGTGCACTAACATCCACAAACTGGAAATGACGCAGTAGCCAAAGGAGAAGCCCTTTATACATGTTATTGAGAATTAAATAGATTACATTTATAATGTTTAATAACAATACAATAGTATAACTAGATGAGACAATTCCTGAAGGAATCGTGTTTGAATGCTCCAATGCTGAAGTTGAACTGAAATGCTGACAAAATGTACTATGAATTTAAGAATAGTTTGAATGTCGGAATGGTTTGAATGTTGAAGAGTTTAAATTCCAGGAGAAACGGAATTTGGTTTGGAACTTAGGAAAGTGTTAGTTGGATGAGTGGAATATGTTGATGTTGGAATGGTTTGAATAGGTTGAAATATGTGCAAATTGTGGAAGTTTAAGAAAATGGACAATTCATTTTGAACGGTGAAAATGTCCCTGAAAACTGGGAACTATGGGAAATCCAGGATTTTTTTTTAATTGTTGAAGGAGAGCACACAATTTTGAACAGGCTGGATATTTTGGAGTTGAAACCGTTTCAATCGGATGAAAAATGTGGGAATTGTGGAACTTTGAAGAATGTCCCATTGGTTTAATATCTGTGCTGTAAAGTTCAAATTTGAATGACAATAAAAAGGAAGTCTAAGTCTTTAAATGGGAATTTCCCAAAAATGTGGAAATTTCAGTAAAAGCAAAAATTTTTTTGAAAATGGTAAAAAAAAAACAAAACTTGAATACTCTGAATGAGTTGAAATGGTTGGTGTTAAAAATGTTCTAATCGGTGGAGAAATGTTGAAGTAGTAACATGTTAAATTGAGAAATTGAATTTTGGGAAAACCGGGAATTTTTCCAGTTCAAAAAATAACTTTGTTTTTTTTCCTAATTAAGAGGAATGTTTTGAAGGTGGCACAGTTGAAGTGGGTTGAAAAACGTGGGAGGAGTAGTCACCAGAAAAAAGGGTGCAATTGGCATAGGAAAACCAGGAATTCTGGAAAATCCTGGAATTGTTTTGAACTTGGAAAAAAGGGTAGTTTGGATATCCAGGATGGTGGAATGTGTTGAAGGTGGAATGGTTTTAATCGGTTTAAAAATTTGGAAATGGCGGAGGTTTGAAAAATGGCCAATTCATTTTGAATGGGAAAAATGTCCTGGAAAACCTGGAATTCTGAGAAATCTGGGAATTTTTGGAATTTGTCAAGGGAAAGCCCGCAATTCCTGAATAGGCTGAACAGTTTGAAGTTGGAACGGTTTGAATCGGGTGAAAAATGTGGAAGGTAGAGCTCGCCAAAATCTGGAGAAGAAGAAGAAGTTGAAGAAGTTGAGTAAGTAGATGAATTTTGGTGTACAAAACCTTTGGAGCATTCACACAATTAAAGACGCAAAAATAAACATTTAATATTGGAATGGTAGCCCCTGAATGGTAATGGAATCGTGAGGTGCACACAGATTCCTGTGTTTACTCTGAAACTTCAACATGACAACTTAAATGAGTACTCAAACCTCAAAGTAATCAATTGTACTTCTAAATGTGAGAGCGTAGTAGGTGAAGTCTGCATCCACAGTTAAATGTTTACCTGCTTCAGCGCCAGGTTGCCCATTATCAAATTCCACTTCTCTATGGGAGAGTCCATCTTGCCCACATTCACCTGCGTGCAAGAAATACAAGAAGGACAAACAGTCATGAAGTCAAGTGCAGCTTTGATGCTTAACTACTTGTTACTCGGAATGTTTGCGTCTCTATTAGCATGCTTTTGTTTTGAGCTTCAATAGGACATGATAATGGAGCCGGTTTTTCTTGTTGGCTCGCAAGGAAGGAACGGTGCTGATATCGTTGTTACTTGACAGACGTCAAATGGACAGGATTTACTTCAAGAGAAGTTGGAGAACACAAACAAAAAGAAACCGCTGTGAAAGAGCAAAGACAGCACGTTCAGTTGAAGGTTTAACCATGTTCACACGCCAAAAGCTAGCTTCATGACGCAGACTATAATTGGGCTATTAGTCCACACTTTAGGTGCCAGCACTTGTGCCTTGGAGTAAAGAGAGGAGAACAATGCTGACTCTGCGAGGAATGTGGGCCCACAACCAAATGACGAGAATTCTACTGACTGGGTTTTGACAAGTGGCAACTCCTACTGACTAATCTTGACATTCTTTCATTTCTGTCCTGCTGTGCTCGATAAATCTTCCTGAAAACCGAGCAAAATGCCAATATGTGTTGGACCTCAGATGTGGAATGCAGGCAGGCTAAGTAACTGTGTCACTATTTCACATGCTGTCTCGAGGATGTCATGTGCGGCACAAAAGTACATGGATATGAAAGTAGTGAGACACACATCTTGACTGAACGACATGACACCTTCATGAGTGTACATCGCCACCAAGAAATGTTCTATTGCCTCTCCTGAAAGTGAAATTGTTTGGTTGGGCATGTCTAAAAATAGCTTTTCAGGATAGCAGTGTGACGACAAACAACCTTTTTTTTTTTTTTAACGAGAGAACAAACCTGTGACAAGTTAGATGTTTTTGATTGTTCACATTAGGGCTGCAACTAACTGTCACGACTTGGACCTTGGCGTGGATTGTTTTTCCGTGGTGCAAAGCAACTTAACTGGACATGACGTGCAGGTGGGGACATGTTTTAATATTTAAACTCAAAAGGCTCAAAAGGGTATAAACAAAAGGCGCTCACAGCGGAGGTAAAAAACTTGACTAGGAAAACAAAAGGCGCGCACAATGGCGGAGAACTATGAACATTAAACAAAAACTTACGTGACAAGGAACTGTGAACATGGCATGAAGAAGCGTGATCATAAAGGGTGCAGAGCATAAATGTGGAGCATGAATGTGATGTCGCCAGGACGAACAACAGAAACAGAAAAGCTTATATAGTGACATGATCAGTGAAAACAGGTGCGTGACTCTAACCGTGAACAGGTGCGTGACATGACAATGTGAACCAGGTGAAACTAATGGTTGCTATGGTGACAAATAAAAGTGCACAAAAAGTCCAAAACCAAATCCGAACATGACTAAAACAAAACATAATCACAGACATGACACTAACAACTAATTTGATAATCGATTAATCTGTCGATTATTACTTTGATTGATCGATTAATAATCAGATAAAAGAGACAAACTACATTTCTATCCTTTCCAGTATTTTATTGAAGAAAAAACAGCATACTGGCACCATACTTATTTTGATTATTGTTTCTCAGCTGTTTGTAAATGTTGCAGTTTATAAATAAAGGTTTATAAAATAAAAAAAAAATAACAAAAATAAAAAAAGTAGCCTCCGCGCATGCGCATAGCATAGATCCAACGAATCGATGACTAAATTAATCGCCAACTATTTTTATAATCGATTTAATCGATTAGTTGTTGCAGCCCTAGTTCACATAGGAAATAGTCAACCTGTGTGTGTGTTTGTTTGTCTTTATGACATTGTGGGGACCAGCATCGGACAGCACAGTCACAGTGTGGGGACCAAAATCTGTGTGTACGTGCGAGTAAGGTCTGGGCAATATGGCCTCAAAATATCATCTTTCATCACTTTTTAAAGAAACTAATGAATGCAAATTGAGTTCGGCGAGGCCATGGAAAACGACTTCCGGACGGCTTCGAAGCGATTCTGGACCACCATCCGCCGCCTCAGGAAGGGGAAGCAGTGCACTGTCAACACCGTGTATGGTGCGGATGGTGTTCTGCTGACCTCGACTGCGGATGTTGTGGATCGGTGGAGGGAATACTTCGAAGACCTCCTCAATCCCACCGACACGTCTTCCTATGAGGAAGCAGTGCCTGGGGAATCTGTGGTGGGCTCTCCTATTTCTGGGGCTGAGGTTGCTGAGGTAGTTAAAAAGCTCCTCGGTGGCAAGGCCCCAGGGGTGGATGAGATCCACCCGGAGTTCCTTAAGGCTCTGGATGCTGTGGGGCTGTCTTGGTTGACAAGACTCTGCAGCATCGCGTGGACCTCGGGGGCGGTACCTCTGGATTGGCAGACCGGGGTGGAGGTTCCTCTCTTTAAGAAGGGGAACCGGAGGGTGTGTTCCAACTATCGTGGGATCACACTCCTCAGCCTTCCCGGTAAGGTCTATTCGGGTGTACTGGAGAGGAGGCTACGCCGGATAGTCGAACCTCGGATTCAGGAGGGACAGTGTGGTTTTCGTCCTGGTCGTGGAACTGTGGACCAGCTCTATACTCTCGACAGGGTCCTTGGGGGTGCATGGGAGTTTGCCCAACCAGTCTACATGTGCTTTGTGGACTTGGAGAAGGCATTCGACCGTGTCCCTCGGGAGGTCCTGTGGGGAGTGCTCAGAGAGTATGGGGTAACGGACTGTCTGATTGTGGCTGTCCGCTCCCTGTACGATCAGTGTCAGAGCTTGGTCCGCATTGCCGGCAGTAAGTCGGACACGTTTCCAGTGAGGGTTGGACTCCGCCAAAGCTGCCCTTTGTCACCGATTCTGTTCATAACTTTTATGGACAGAATTTCTAGGCACAGTCAAGGCGTTGAGGGGATCTGGTTTGGTGGCTGCAGGATTAGGTCTCTGCTTTTTGCAGATGATGTGGTCCTGATGGCTTCATCTGGCCAGGATCTTCAGCTCTCACTGGATCGGTTCGCAGCAGAGTGTGAAGCGACTGGGATGAGAATCAGCACCTCCAAGTCCGAGTCCATGGTTCTTGCCTGGAAAAGGGTGGAGTGCCATCTCCGGGTTGGGGAGGAGACCCTGCCCCAAGTGGAGGAGTTCAAGTACCTAGGAGTCTTGTTCACGAGTGAGGGAAAAGTGGATCGTGAGATCGACAGGCGGGTCGGTGTGGCGTCTTCAGTAATGCGGACGCTGTATCGGTCCGTTGTGGTGAAGAAGGAGCTGAGCCGGAAGGAAAAGCTCTCAATTTACCGGTCGATCTACGTTCCCATCCTCACCTATGGTCATGAGCTTTGGGTCATGACCGAAAGGACAAGATCACGGGTACAAGCGGCCGAAATGAGTTTCCTCCGCCGGGTGGCGGGGCTCTCCCTTAGAGATAGGGTGAGAAGCTCTGCTATCCGGGGGGAGCTCAAAGTAAAGCCACTGCTCCTCCACATCGACAGGAGCCAGATGAGGTGGTTAAGGCATCTGGTCAGGATGCCACCCGAACGCCTCCCTCGGGAGGTGTTTAGGGCACGTCCAACCGGTAGGAGGCCACGGGGAAGACCCAGGACATGTTGGGAAGACTATGTCTCCCGGCTGGCCTGGGAATGCCTCGGGATCCCCCGGGAGGAGCTGGACGAAGTGGCTGGGGAGAGGAAAGTCTGGGCTTCCCTGCTTAGGCTGCTGCCCCCGCGACCCGACCTCGGATAAGCGGAAGAAGATGGATGGATGGATGGATGAATGCAAATGACAGAGATCATTCGAAACAAGTTTCACATTTATTTTTACTGGCTCTTACTCTTAGCAAAATTAACATTAGTTAAAGTCAGTTCTTTTTTAGAACATTTACCGTATTTTTCGGAGTATAAATCGCTCCGGAGTATAAATCGCACCGGCCGAAAATGCATAATAAAGAAGGAAAAAAACATATATAAGTCGCACTGGAGTATAAGTCGCATTTTTTGGGGAAATGTATTTGATAAAATCCAACACCAAGAATAGACATTTGAAAGGCAATTAAAAATAAATAAAGAATAGTGAACAACAGGCTGAATAAGTGTACGTTATATGAGGCATAAATAACCAACTGAGAACGTGCCTGGTATGTTAACGTAACATATTATGGTAAGAGTCATTCAAATAACTATAACATATAGAACATGCTATACGTTTACCAAATCATCTGTCACTCCTGATCGCTAAATCCGATGAAATCTTATACGTCTAGTCTCTTACGTGAATGAGCTAAATAATATTATTTGATATTTTACGGTAATGTGTTAATAATTTCACACATAAGTCGCTCCTGAGTATAAGTCGCAGCCCAGGCCAAACTATGAAAAAAACTGTGACTTATAGTCCGAAAAATACGGTATTAATTGGACTTTGTATTAAAAAATATATATTTTAAATGAAACTACAGATTAAAAGTGTAGCTATCGTTGCTAATCTGGAATATGCTGTGACTGTGATGATTTTGCTCGTATGTTGATCAATATGCATTGTCCTAAACAAATTAGGTTATTTAATATAGACCTTCTTCCTATGGGGGACTAAACTTCTGTCTCGAATAAAACAGTTCTGCAAACAAAAATGTAGGATTTAGGTCTGTTTAGTTTTAATGGGTGGATAAAAGCAGAGTAACTGCTTTAATGATCGTTTTACACTGTGCAACTTTTTAATGGTACCTTGTGTAAATGATTCCCACACAGTAAGATGCTTTTTGGCTGCACTTTGTTTGTTGTTATGTTGTTGTTCTCCTCAAACAGTTGCATTTCCCGCACTCGACTGGATGCTTCGGTTTCAGGTGCTAGAATAGGTTTGTTGTTCCCCTGTCTTTTTTTAAACAAACTTTGCAGCGTGCCGTTGTTTGTTCCACGCCTGTTGCCACAAAACCAAACCACTGACGACACTGTTCTTTGAAACAAACATCACACTCTTGTTTGCGTTAGCATTAGCCATGTTGTGCTGTGTGTGGGGGGGGGATCTCCCTAAGGAAATAAGGGGGAGCGCGGAAGCTACGGAGGCTCCTGGGGGTAAAAAGTATGCCGGCTCAAGAGGAGAAAAAAAAAATATATACCGTATTTTCCGGACCATAGGGCGCACTGCCGATGAGCAGTTGAGTCAGGTCTATTTTCACACAAAAGGCGCACCAGATTATAGTGCGCAATAAAGGGGTCATATATGTATATATATATATTTCTAAATGTAAAACACTTCCTTGTGGTCTACATAACATGTAATGGTGGTTATTTAGTCAAAATTTGCATAGATTATGTTTTGCAGATCATCTTCAAGTCGCTTTCTGACAGTCTCTTCCGGATGCGCCGTTTTGTGGGCGGTCTTATTTACGTGGCTCACCTTCGACAGCGTCTTTTCTCCGTCATTTTTGTTGTAGCGATGTAGCGTGCAAGGACGGGAGTGGAAGAAGTGTCAAAAGATGGAACTAACTGTTTTAATGACATTCAGACTTTACTTCAATCAACAACAGAGCAGCATCTCCTCATCCATGGCTCACTAGTGCAACAACAACGCCGGAAACGTGTCCCGTGAAAAACTAGCCGACCGGAACTCTCTAATAACTAAAGATCCTTGGGTGAATAATGTAAACTCACTAAGTGTTTTAGCACTTTCATGGCGAGTTTACTGACAGATATAAGTAAGAACTAGAGATGTCCGATATTATCGGCCGATAAATGCTTTAAAATGTAATATCGGAAATTATCGGTATCTGGGTTTTTTTATAATCAGTATCGGGTTTTTTGGGGGTTTTTTAATTAAATCAACATAAAAAACACAAGATACACTTACAATTAGTGCACCAACCCAAAAAACCTCCCTCCCCCATTTACACTCATTCACACTCATTCACACTAAAGGGTTGTTTCTTTCTGTTATTAATATTCTGGTTCCTACATTATATATCAATATATATCAATACAGTCTGCAAGGGATACAGTCCGTAAGCACACATGATTGTGCATGCTGCTGGTCCACTAATAGTACTAACCTTTAACAGTTAATTTTACTCATTTTCATTAATTACTAGTTTCTATGTAACTGTTTTTATATTGTTTTACTTTTTTTATTCAAGAAAATGTTTTAAATGTATTTATCTTTTTTTTTTAAAAAACGACCTTATCTTCACCATACCTGGTTGTCCAAATTAGGCATAATTATGTGTTAATTCCACGACTGTATATATCTGTATCGGTTGATATCGGTATCGGTTGATATCGGTATCGGTAATTAAGAGTTGGACAATATCGGAATATCGGATAGCCGTTATCGGACATCCATAGTAAGAACTTTACACAACTTTATATTAAAAATGGCAACAGCGGAGAAACAGAAGAAGAAGCGGACTACAAAGATAGACGTGCGCAAATTTTCAGGACTTATGCAGATCCCAAATACAGATCAGCAGGTACCAGAAGGTAAGAAAAGTTGCTTTTGCATAATATTGCGAAACAAAACACCAGATATGTCTTACCTTGTACACACACCATAATAATACTCCTATGTTGAAGCACAGTACAATCCATCAAGCGGTGCAGCTTCATAGCTTACCAGAGACGTACTAAAAGATTTTTGAGCGCTGTGTGTAATGTTCTATATATTTTCAATGGAACATTTAAATTTTGGTGTTGTTTACTTGAGTCATATTGCAGTCTACACGTATCTCTTATGTGTGACTGCCATCATATTGCAGTCTACATGTATCTCTTATGTGTGACTGCCATCTACTGGTCACACTTATAATTTCACCATGTACCAAATAAAATGGCTTTGAGGTCGGTAAGGACAACCAAAATGATTCCGTATGTTAGGCGCACCGGGTTATAAGGAGCACTGTCGAGTTTTGAGAAAATACAATTATTTTAAGTGCGCCTTATAGTCCGAAAAATACGGTATGTATTTTTTTTTTTTTTTTAAATCTTCTACAACAAGAAACTTGAACTTTTGGGTCAAATCCAATTTTTCGCCCAAGTGTAGTGTGTGCGAGTTCTGAATCTCACCGCCGTGGAGAGGCGCGAGGCCAGAGTCATCTCCAGGTTGCCCTTCAGGCCGAGAAGTGCCGGAACCAGGATGAAGATCTCTGTAATGTACTGGAACGCCTCCCAGTGCTGTGGGCGAGAGAAGGGAGTAAGAGACCATTCATTAATAGTCTGAAACCAAGACAGGACAACTAACAACCTTGCACAGTACTTGTGACCCCCCCCCCGTCCCCGTCCCCCGTCCCCAAACAACTGCCTTTACTTTTTAATCTTTCTAGTAGACTCGGTTGACATTGCAAATCAAAACTCTCTATAAGCTTAAGTAGCTGCAAGCGACGCGTCAATGAAAGCCGTTCAATCGTTCTCCTGGCAGTGAATTCAGCAAAGGTGATTAAACGCTGGATGTGAACTGACAGGTTGGTCATCGTCTTTGCCAAGTCAAACAAACATTAGGATGATCAAAAAAAAATAAAAATGCAGCAATGGCCCGAGAGAATGTATAACAGAGTACGAGGGCCCTCTCTTGTTATACACGTTGCTTATGCAAAATGATATGTCATTACAAGTGCTTCAATATGCTGGCTTTAGGGTGTGCACCTCACGTAGATGACACCAGCAAACATGGCGAGGAAGTGCATGTTTACAATAAATATTGTTGGTTTGTTTGTTCTAGATAAAGAAGGAAAAAACTAATTTTTTAACTGCGATAAACAAAAATTAAATAAACACAAATCTTTTTTTACCAAAAAAAAATTACAAAAAAACAAACTTAAAAACTAAACATTTTTTTTTGGAATTAAAACAAATATATTTACTATTTCAACACTTTAAAAAAAGTGCACACTATTATGCATTAATAAAGCATTAGTAGATACCTAATTCATAATTTATAAAGCATATTTCTGACATGAATACTCACTAGTGTGCGGTTTATAAACACAGTTATAAATATAACCATGAGTACTTGGGATGCTTTTTGCCGATATCCGATATTCCGATATTGTCCAACTCTTTAATTACCGATACCGATATCAACCGATACGGATATCAACCGATACCGATATATACAGTTGTGGAATTAACACATTATTATGCCTAATTTGGACAACCAGGTATGGTGAAGATAAGGTCCTTTTTTAAATAATTAATTAAATAAAATAAGATAAATAAATTTAAAAAAAATTCTTGAATAAAAAAGAAAGTAAAACAATATAAAAACAGTTACATAGAAACTAGTAATTAATGAAAATTAGTCAAATTAACTGTTAAAGGTTAGTACTATTAGTGGACCAGCAGCACGCACAATCATGTGTGCTTACGGACTGTATCCCTTGCAGACTGTATTGATATATATTGATGTATAATGTAGGAACCACAATATTAATAACAGAAGGAAACAACCCTTTTGTGTGAATGAGTGTGAATGGGGGAAGGAGGTTTTTTGGGTTGGTGCACTAATTATAAGTGTATCTTGTGTTTTTAATGTTGATTTAATAAAAAACAAAACAAAAATAAATAAATAAAAAGAATAAAAAAAACGATACCGATAATAAAAAAAACAATACCGATAATTTCCCATATTACATTTTAAAGCATTTATCGGCCGATAATATCGGCAGGCCGATATTATCGGACATCTCTAATGAGTACATGTTAGACTACTGTATGTGTAAGTGCATGTAGAGACATTAAAGGCCTACTGAAACCCACTACTACCGACCACGCAGTCTGATAGTTTATATATCAATGATGAAATCTTAACATTGAAACACATGCCAATACAGCCGGGTTAACTTATAAAGTGCAATTTTAAAATTCCCGCCACACTTCCGGTTGAAAAACTCCTTTGGATATGATTTATGCGTGTGACGTCACAAAATCCACGGAAGTGGTTGTACCCCATCGGACCCGATACAAAAACCTCTTGTTTTCTTCGACAAAATTCCACAGTATTCTGGACATCTGTGTTGGTGAATCTTTTGCAATTTGTTTAATGAACAATGGAGGCTGCAAAGAAGAACGTTGTAGGTGGGATCGATCTGTGTCTTACCGGCTAAGTACAATACTTACAGCAACACAACAAGGACTAGCAGACGCCTAGCCGATGCTTGCCGCCAAACCCACGGATGAAGTCCTTCGTCGCGCTGTTGATCGCTGGAACGCAGGTGAGCACGGCTGTTGATGGGAAGATGAGGGCTGGCTGGTGTAGGTGGAGCGCTAATGTTTTTATCATAGTTCTGTGAGGTCCGGTTGCTAAGTTGCTAAATTAGCCTTAGCGTCGTTAGCAACAGCATTGTTAAGCCCTACCAGGCTGAGAATTTTTAACCGTGTAGTTACATGTACATGGTTTAATAGTATTGTTGATCTTCTGTCTATCCTTCCAGTCAGGGGTTTCTTTATTTTGTTTCGATCTTCATTTGAGAACGATGCTATCACGTTAGCTCAGTAGCTAAGTGTGTTACCGATGTATTGTCTTGGAGATAAAAGTCACTTTAAATGTCCATTTCGCGTGCTCGACTCTCATTTTCAAGAGGATATAGTATCCGAGGTGGTTTAAAATACAAATCTGTGATCCGCAATAGAAAAAGGAGAGAGTACATAGTTCTGTGAGGTCCGGTTGCTAAGTTGCTAAATTAGCCTTAGCGTCGTTAGCAACAGCATAGTTAAGCCTTACCAGGCTGAGAATTTTTAACCGTGTAGTTACATGTACATGGTTTAATAGTATTGTTGATCTTCTGTCTATCCTTCCAGTCAGGGGTTTATTTATTTTGTTTCTATCTGCATTTGAGAACGATGCTATCACGTTAGCTCAGTAGCTAAGTGTGTCACCGATGTATTGTCTTGGAGATAAAAGTCACTTTAAATGTCCATTTCGCGTGCTCGACTCTCATTTTCAAGAGGATATAGTATCCAAGGTGGTTTAAAATACAAATCCGTGATCCACAATAGAAAAAGGAGAGAGTGTGGAATCCAATGAGCCAGCTTGTACCTAAGTTACGGTCAGAGCGAAAAAAGATACGTCCATCACTGCCTCTCAAGTCCTTCACTGTAACGTTCCTCATCTACGAATCTTTCATCCTCGCTCAAATTAATGGGTAATCGTCACTTTCTCGGTCTGAATCTCTCTCGCTCCATTGTAAACAAAGGAAAATTGTGAGGAATATTACCTCCTGTGACGTCACGCTACTTCCGGTACAGGCAAGACTTTTTTTATCAGCGAGCAAAAGTTGCGAACTTTATCGTCGATTTTCTCTACTAAATCCTTTCAGCAAAAATATGGCAATATCGCGAAATGATCAAGTATGACACATAGAATGGATCTGCTATTCCCATTTAAATTTTAAAAAATCATTTCAGTAGGCCTTTAACAAAAGTGTTATCACATGCTTTAGGGATGTAAATATCGTTGTGATGGGCGATTCAATTCACATCACGATACCATGGTTACAATGCAATTCAGTAACGATTCATTAATAAAACAGAACGATTCGATGTGATTTCAGTTAGTGTATGAACGATGCTATATGATTTGCTTTATTGTATGAACAATTTGATCTATTATATGAACGATTCGATGCAATTTGATTTAGTGTATGAACGATTCGATACGATTCGATTTAGTGTATGAACGATTTGATACGATTCCATTTAGTGTGTAAACGATTCAATACGATTTGATTTAATGTATAACAATTCGATATGTTTCGATCTTATGTATGAACAGTTCAATACGGTTCGATTTAATGGATGAACGATTCAATACGATTCGATTTAGTGTATGAACAATGTGATACGATTCAATTTAGTGTATGAACGATTTGATACAATTCCATTTAATGGATGAACGATCCAATACGATTCAATTTAGTGTATGAACAATGTGATATGATTCGATTTAGTGTATGAACGATTTGATACGATTCGATTTAATGTATGAACGATTCAATACGATTCGATTTAATGGATGTTCTATTGTATGAACGATTCGATTTAGTGTATGAAGGATCCAATATGATTTGATTTAGTGTACAAACAATTTGATATGTTTCGATGTATTGTATGAACGATTCAATAAGATTCGATTTAGTGTATGAATGACTTGATATGATTCGATTTAGTGTATGAACGATTTGATACGATTCGATTTAGTGTATGAACGATTTGATATGATTCGATTTAATGGATGAACGATTCAATACGATTTAATTTAGTGTATGAACAATGTGATATGATTCAATTTAGTGTATGAACGATTTGATACGATTCGATATAATGTATGAACGATTCAATACGATTCGATTTAATGGATGAACGATTCAATACGATTCGATTTAGTGTATGAACAATGCGAGATGACTTGATTTAGTGTACAAATGAACAAATCATATCAATCAAACATCATTTTGGTAAATAAAGGTGTATAATGTGGTGTTCCCTAGTACTAGACGGTCTTACCTAAACATCATTTTGGTAAATAAAGGTGTATAATGTGGTGTTCCCGAGTACTAAACGGTCTTACCTAAACATCATTTTGGTAAATAAAGGTGTATAATGTGGTGTTCCTGAGTACTAGACGGTCTTACCTAAACATCATTTTGGTAAAGTGTACAATGTGGTGTTCCCGAGTACTAGACGGGTCTTACCTAAACATAATTTTGGTAAATAAAGGTGTATAATGTGGTGTTCCCTAGTACTAGACCATCTTACCTAAACATCATTTTGGTAATAAAAGGTGTATAATGTGGTGTTCCCGAGTACTAGACGGTCTTACCTAAACATCATTTTGGTAAATAAAGGTGTATAATGTGGTGTTCCCAAGTACTAGACGGTCTTACCTAAACATTATTTTGGTAAATAAAAAAGTATAATGTGGTGTTCCTGAGTACTAGACGGTCTTACCTAAACATAATTTTGGTAAAGTGTATAATGTGGTGTTCCCGAGTACTAGACGGGTCTTATCTAAACATAATTTTGGTAAATAAAGGTGAATAATGTGGTGTTCCTGGATACTAGACGGTCTTACCTAAACATAATTTTGGTAAAATCAAGGTGTATAATGTGGTGTTCCTGAGTACTAGACAGTCTTACCTAAACATCATTTTGGTAAATCAAGGTGTATAATGTGGTGTTCCTGAGTACTAGACGGTCTTACCTAAACATAATTTTGGTAAGGTGTATAATGTGGTGTTCCCAAGTACTAGACGGTCTAACCAATGTTTCCCATAAACTGCCAAGATACCTGTGGCGGTGGGGGCGTGGCTATGGTCGTGGCTATGGGCGTGGTCACCATGACATCACCGAGTAATTTGCATAATTTACTACAATGATATCATTTTCTCTAAAAAGGCTCAAAAAATGTATACTTGCTAATTAATAATAACAGTTTTGTTTTAAACGTCCATCCATCCATCCATTTTACATTATAATTACAACACTTTATGTACATATTTATATACAGATTTGAACAATAACTTATTCACTGAAATATATTTATTGTGGTTCTTACAAAAAATATATCTTATAAAAATATAAAAGCTAAAATGTCTCTTAAAGCTCTGCCCCTTTAATTAGTGCATACTAAATAATTTTACTTTAGCCTACTACTACAACCATATTATTTACCAGCAACATAAAGTGAAACAGAGGCAGAGGTGTCCTGCCACAGTCAGTAACAAATAAACAGAAAAAAGTAGTGGTGGTAGATAGACACAGAGCTTCATCAAACATCTGATCCACTGAACAATGAGCTCCAAAAATCTTGATCCTACACTTCTCTTTTGTAAAGTAAATCTGAACAGCCGATATGGGCATCTACATCAACTATATGATTTGCCAGAGAAGCTGGACAGGACAAAAAAATAAAAAATAAAAAAATAAATAAAATTTTAAAAAAAATCTATTTGTGGCGGCCTTAATTCTTTCGTGGCGGGCCGCAACAAATAAATGAATGGGAAACACTGCTAACCTAAACATCATTTTGGTAAGGTGTATAATGTGGTGTTCCTGAGTACTAGACGGTCTTACCTAAACATCATTTTGGTAAATAAAGGTGTATAATGTGGTGTTCCTGAGTACTAGACGGTCTTACCTAAACATCATTTTGGTAAGGTGTATAATGTGGTGTTCCCGAGTACTAGACGGCCTTACCTAAACATAATTTTGGTAAATAAAGGTGAATAATGTGGTGTTCCTGGGTACTAGACGGTCTTACCTAAACATAATTTTGGTAAATAAAGGTGTATAATGTGGTGTTCCCGAGTACTAGACGGTCTTACCTAAACATCATTTTGGTAAATAAAAGGTGAATAATGTGGTGTTCCTGGGTACTAGACGGTCTTACCTAAACATCATTTTGGTAATAAAAGGTATATAATGTGGTGTTCCCGAGTACTAGACGGTTCTACCTAAAAATCATTTTGGTAAATAAAAGGTGTATAATGTGGTGTTCCTGGGTACTAGACGGTCTTACCTAAACATCATTTTGGTAAATAAAAGTGTATAATGTGGTGTTCCCGAGTACTAGACGGTCTTACCTAAACATAATTTTGGTAAGGTGTATAATGTGGTGTTCCCTACGAGTACTAGAGTGTCTCACCTAGTCATCATTTAGGTAAATAAACGTGTATAATGTGGTGTTCCCTAGTACTAGACGGTCTTACCTAAACATTATCTTGGTAAATAAAGGTGTATAATGTGGCCTTCCCGAGTACTAGATGGTCTTACCTAAACATCATTTTGGTAAATAAAGGTGTATAATGTGGTGTTCCCGAGTACTAGACGGTCTTACCTAAACATCATTTTGGTAAATAAAAGGTGAATAATGTGGTGTTCCTGGGTACTAGACGGTCTTACCTAAACATCATTTTGGTAATAAAAGGTATATAATGTGGTGTTCCCGAGTACTAGACGGTTCTACCTAAAAATCATTTTGGTAAATAAAAGGTGTATAATGTGGTGTTCCTGGGTACTAAACGGTCTTACCTAAACATCATTTTGGTAAATAAAAGTGTATAATGTGGTGTTCCCGAGTACTAGACGGTCTTACCTAAACATAATTTGGGTAAGGT
This sequence comes from Entelurus aequoreus, assembly GCF_033978785.1. Classification (NCBI taxonomy): domain Eukaryota; kingdom Metazoa; phylum Chordata; class Actinopteri; order Syngnathiformes; family Syngnathidae; genus Entelurus; species Entelurus aequoreus. Next base: position 53,016,092 of record NC_084742.1, read on the forward strand.
GTATAATGTGGTGTTCCCTACGAGTACTAGAGTGTCTCACCTAGTCATCATTTAGGTAAATAAACGTGTATAATGTGGTGTTCCCTAGTACTAGACCAGGGGTCGGCAACCCGCGGCTCCGGAGCCGCATGCGGCTCCTTGACCACTCTGATGCGGCTCAGCTACATACATGCCGACCCCCCCGATTTTCCCAGGAGATTTATGGATCTCAGTGTCTCTCATAGATTACTCCCAGGGAAAAAATAATCCTATTTACACTCTTACTTACTAAATAAAGGGCGTGCCCTAATTGCACTGCAGCAATTGTCCTCTATAGCATTTACATACAGCGTGCCAGTCCAGCCACATGTTGCATGTTGTTATTACTTACATACAGGAGACAGCAAAGCATACTTACTCATCAGCCACACAGCTTACACTGACGGTAGCCGTATCAAACAACTTTAACATTGTTACGTTACAAATATGCGCCACACTGTGAACCCACACCAAAAAAGAATGAAAAACACATTTCTGGAGAACATCCCACCGTAACACAACATAAACACAACAGAACCATTACCCAGAATCCCATGCAGCCCTAACTCTTCCGGTCTACATTATACACCCCCGCTACCACCAAATCCCCCCACACATCAACCCCCGCCCCTCTCCGTGCGTTGGTTGAGCGGAAGAGTTAGGGCTGCATGGGATTCTGGGTATTGGTACCGTCAGTGTAAGATGTGTAGCTGCTGAGTTAGTAGCCTTGCTGTCTCTTACGTGAGCAAGCTAGAACAGCATTCCACTTGTGGTCGAGCAGGTACACTGTCAGGGCAGACTGTAGAGGGCGCCAAATGTAGTGTCATCACGCTCTGATATTCGAGAGTCTCCCGGGAAAAATTAGAGGGTTGGCAAGTATGACGCTATCAAGCGGCTATCAAGCGACATTCATTCAAAACTCGCGGGCTGCACTAACATCAAATTTCCACATTAAAGTGCGTGCCGGTGCGTGTGTCTGAGACCCCTGGTTAACATAGCACAAAGCATGTAAGCTTTGTATGCGGTGATTTTCATTTTAAATTTTAAATTTTTTTTTGTGGCTCCCATTACTTTCTATAATTTGTGAAACTTGCCAAAATGGCTCTTTGAGTGGTAAAGGTTGCCGACCCCTGTACTAGACGGTCTTACCTAAACATCATTTTGGTAAATAAAAGTGTATAATGTGGTGTTCCAGAGTACTAGACGGTCTTACCTAAACATAATTTTGGTAAGATGTATAATGTGGTGTTCCCTAGTACTAGACGGTCTTACCTAAACATTACCTTGGTAAATAAAGGTGTATAATGTGGCCTTCCCGAGTACTAGATGGTCTTACCTAAACATCATTTTGGTAAATATAAGGTGAATAATGTGGTGTTCCTGGGTACCAGACGGTCTTACCTAAACATCATTTTGGTAAATAAAAGTGTATAATGTGGTGTTCCAGAGTACTAGACGGTCTTACCTAAACATCATTTTGGTAAGGTGAATAATGTGGTGTTCCTGGGTACTAGACGGTCTTACATAAACATCATTTTGGTAAATAAAGGTGTATAATATGGTGTTCCCTGGTACTAGACGGTCTTACCTAAACATCATTTTGGTAATAAAAGGTGTATAATGTGGTGTTCCCAAGTACTAGACGGTCCTACCTAAAAATCATTTTGGTAAATAAAGGTGTATAATGTGGTGTTCCCAAGTACTAGACAGTCTTACCTAAAAATAATTTTGGTAAATAAAAGTGTATAATGTGGTGTTCCCGAGCACCAGACGGTCTCACCTGCACCACGTCCAGCACCATGCCGGCTGACACAGTTCCAAAACCGGCCAGCAGGAAAGGCAGGAGGATCTGGAGCGCCATAGCGAGAGGCGTCTCCTTGGGCAGGATGTGCACCGGTGCCGGCGGTACTTCCTGCTCCTGGTCTTCATGGCCGTCACTCTCCTCCCCGGAAAGTCTCCTCTCAGACAACATGGGCTCCATTTCGGAGTAGCTGCCGTCTCCGGCGTCGGGCAAAGTCAGAGAGGAGCGCGAGGCGCGGTCCAACAGCCGTCGGCCTTCCAGGTGAGCCGGCGCCTCTTGTCTGAAGCCGTTCTGGAGCGAGGCGGCCTCTGGCTTGGCGCCCAGGTCGGCCATAGCCAGGCGCTCCTCCTGCAGTTTGCTGTAAGCGTTAGGAACCATGGCCTGCAGCAGCGAAGTGATCCGACCGGATGGTTTGAGAGCCAGAGAACTCCGCCCGCCGGCTGCTGCGCTCATGCGTACTGTGAGGCTGGAGCCCAGGGACTCGCCTAGAGCTCCTCCTAGACTCTGGACACTCATGGTGGCCTCCCACACCGCTCCTCCTCACCTCCCGCTGGACGCGCTACAGGTGCCACACCTTGCTGTGAATGCTTGTAACAAAAAAAAAATTATTACATAAAACTGTTTGATCAGAACTAAGTCAATACTACAACAAAAACAAGTTTGAAATACTTTGCTTTTTTCTCCTAAAGTCCTCCTGTGTCCGAGGAATTTTTCCCCGGCTTTGTAAATATGAACAAAAATACCGCAAAAATGATTGAGGAAATACAAATATGTAATAACTTCAGCATCAACCATATACTGATACTAAATGCTAACTGTTAGCATGCTAACTTTTTTCAACTAATTTTGCAGCAGTAAAACCTCTTACGTGTCGTGTACTGGAAGTACTATTATCACTATTATGTTAGATCCACTATGGACTGGACTCTCACACTATTAACTAGATCCACTATGGACTGGACTCTCACACTATTAACTAGATCCACTATGGACTGGACTCTCACACTATTATGTTAGATCCACTATGGACTAGACTCTCTCACTATTATGTTCGATCCACTATGGACTGGACTCTCACACTATTATGTTAGATCCAGTATGGACTGGACTCTCATACTATTATGTTAGATCCACTATGGACTGGACTCTCACACTGTTATGTTAGATCCACTATGGACTGGACTTTCACAATATTATGTTAGATCCACTATGGACTGGACTCTCACTATTATGTTAGATCCAGTATGGACTGGACTCTCACACTATTATGTTAGATCCACTATGGACTGGACTCTCACTATTATGTTAGATCCACTATGGACTGGACTCTCTCACTATTATGTTCGATCCACTATGGACTGGATTCTCTCACTAGTATGTTAGATCCACTATGGACTGGACTCTCACACTATTATGTTAGATCCACTATGGACTGGACTCTCACACTATTATGTTAGATCCACTTTTGACTGGACTCTCACACTATTAACTAGATCCACTATGAACTGGACTCTCACACTATTATGTTAGATCCACTGTGGACTGGACTCTCAACACTATTTTTTAGATCCACTATGGACTGGACTATCACTATTATGTTAGATCCACTATGGACTGGACACTCCCACTATTATGTTAGATCCACTATGGACTGGACTCTCACACTATTATGTTAGATCCACTATGGACTGGACTCTCACACTATTATGTTAGATCCATTATGGACTGGACTCTCACTATTATGCTATATCCACTATGGACTGGACTCTCACACTATTATGTTAGATCCACTATGGACTGGACTCTCACACTATTATGTTAGATCAGGGGTCACCAACGCGGTGCCCGCGGGCACCAGGTCGCCCGTAAGGACCAGATGAGTCGCCCGCGGGCCTGTTCTAAAAAAAAAATTTTTTAAAAATGTTTTTAAATAAAAAAAAATATTTATTTTTTTTATTATTTTTTTTTTAAAATTAAATCTACATAGAAAAAACACAAGATACACTTTCAATCAGTGCATCAACCCAAACAACCTCCCTCCATGCACACTCATCCACACCCACTCACACAAAAGGGGTTATTTCTTTCTGCTACCAATATTCTGGTTCCCACAACATAGACAACACATCTGCAAGGGACACAGTCTGCTGGTCCACTAACATTTTCATTAATTACTATTTTTTATGTAATTATTTTTATATTGTTTTACTTTCTTTTTTATCCAAGAAAATGTTTTTTATTTATTTATCTTATTTTATTTTTTAAAAAAGGGCCTTATCTTCAACAGACCAGGTTGTCAATGAAATTAGATTTGTTTAAAGGGTTTTTAAAACCAAGTCCAGTCCAGATAATGTCCAAGTCGGACTCAGCAACACACACCTTCATTCATGTACACAGAAAACAATTAGGGAACACAACAGATTGCATATAATTTATAAACAAAATTACATTTTCAAAATAAGCATTTATGTACAGTCCAGATTATGTCCAGGTCACTCAAATTAGGGAACACAACAACAGATATCATATAATCTATAAACATAATTATACTTTCAAAATAAGCCTTTGAGGACTTCTCATCTTTTTTTTAATGTTTTTTGGCATCATTATCGTTTTCAACCATGTAACTTTCTAAAGTTAGAAAATACTGAATAAATGTTTTAAAGAGAGTAATACTAAGTGAATATCTGTTTTTGGCCTTAAAAATAAACATTTTACGGAGTACTATAATTAAATTGACTAAATCATGATTGTCAATGAACTCTCCTAAAATAACAGAAAACACATTAAGCTTCATAAACAAACCAATCCTTAAACACATTTTTTCAACTTCCACCCAAAACAAAGACACAATATGACAATACCAAAACAAATGCAGGGTGGATTCAGACTCCTGACAACAAAATCTGCAATCATCTGACTCTGTCATATTCCATCATTTTAACATTTTCCCTGTGGGCAAGAAGTTATAAATAATTTTAATTTGAAAATAACGATTTTGCACATCGATAGTAGTTTTATAGATTAGTTTGAATATGGCATCCCACGGCAACGGGCAGTCAAAAAAGTCCTCCCATTTTCCATATGTGTTGTATGGGGCAGCCTTCAAAGATTTCTTTATTAAATAAAAATTATATATTTTTCTATTTATTTTAGTTCCTTTTTGCCAACTAGAATTTCTTATTAGAGGTTTACAAACTAATAATTTAGTAGTTCCATAATTAATTATTTGTTTCCATCTTTTCCCAATTACTCCAGTTAGTTGATAAAATGAAAAGCTTGAGCAAGCATCACCATACATAGTTCTAAATTCATCATACTTCAGCATTTTACCATTCTCATTGATAATATCATTGACAAAAATGATTCCTCTTTCAAACATATTTTTCCAAAAGAAAGGCTTTCCATCTATTACAATATTAGAGTTCATCCATATTATCTGCTGCAAAATATCGTCTCTTTTTTCTGGTACATAAAATTGAAAACACCACTATGAGTGGATTGTTTCCTTTATGAACCCCGCCATGTTTCCCAGCAGACTCTCTACATAAGAAAAATGGGAGGGGATCACTTGTAAAAAAGGATACAATTTATTTTGATACATTACATGTTTTTTGTCCAAAAGGACATTTGTGTACCACTCAATGTTTAAATACATCTTTGGAACAATTGATGCTTTTAATGACAGACACATAGCTTCAAGGTTGAGAAGTTTCAGGCCCCCATATTCATACTCTTTGTACAAAACCTTTCTTTTAATCTTTTCTGGTTTGCCGTTCCAGACAAAATCGAAGACCCTCCGCTCATAAATCTTAAAAAAGTTTTGTGATGGAGCTGGTAATGACAAAAACAAATAAATAAATTGAGGAATAATTAACGAGTTGGCAATAGACATTTTACCATACAAGGTTAGGGATTTCCCTTTCCATAATTGCATAATTTTGTCCAGCTTTCTTAGTCGATTATCATAATTTACTGAGCCTAGATCTTCCAGATTTTCTGGGACAACAACACCAAGTATGTTAACTGGTCCATCTGTCCACAAAACAAGCACTTTGCATTCCATTCGAAAGGACGTTCCCTTTAGATTTCCGATCCTTAACATTTTACATTTATCATAATTAAGCTTAAGGCCAGATTGCTGTGAAAATATGTCCAAAAGATTAAGAAGGTTCCGCAAACAATGAGGAAAAATCTTATCTTTGTGAATCAGCCTTTTCTGACATGAACTTCATCAAGAACAAACACAGAACACGCCTCACTGATGCACATCTGCAAGACTCACTCAGAGTTGCAGTGTCAAGTTACACCCCAGAGTACAACACACTAGTTAACAGCATGCAATGCCAGGCTTCCCACTAACTGACAAAGAAACAGATAACAGATTTGGTGTCCAGTTCAAAGTGTGACATGATTTAAAAATTTGAGAGTTTACTTTTGTATTTTACATGAGTTATTATTTGTACAAACATGGTGCAAAGTAATTCATGATTTGTTAAAAAATGTTAGTGGCTAGCTAGTTAAAATGGGATATTGTGATTTCACAAGACTGTCTTAGAAGTGATCATTTGAAAATGTTCAATTTGAAAAATGTGCACTTAGAGAAAATATAAAAATAAAGTGTTGCATATTGATATTTATCTGTTTCTATATATATTTATTGTGAGAAATCATTAAGATGATCAGTGTTTCCACAAAGATAAATATAATTAATTATTAATAATAACAGAGTTAAAGGTAAATTGAGTAAATTGGCTATTTCTGGCAATTTATTTAAGTGTGTATCAAACTGGTAGCCCTTCGCATTAATCAGTACCCAAGAAGTAGCTCTTGGTTTCAAAAAGGTTGGTGACCCCTGTGTTAGATCCACTTTGGACTGGACTCTCACACTATTAACTAGATCCACTATGGACTGGACTCTCACACTATTATGTTAGATCCACTATGGACTGGACTCACACACAATTAACTAGATCCACTATGGACTGGACTCACACACTATTAACTAGATCCACTGTGGACTGGACTCACACACTATTATGTTAGATCCACTATGGACTGGACCCTCACTATTATGTTAGATCCACTATGGACTGGACTCTCACACTATTATGTTAGATCCACTATGGACTGGACTCTCACACTATTATGTTAGATCCACTATGGACTGGACTCTCAACACTATTAACTAGATCCATTATGGACTGGACTCTCACACTATTATGTTAGATCCACTATGGACTGGACTCTTACTATTATGTTAGATCCACTATGGACTGGACTCTCACTATTATGTTAGATCCACTATGGACTGGACTCTCACACTATTATGTTAGATCCACTATGGACTGGACTCGCACACTATTAACTAGATCCACTATGGACTGGACTCTCACACTATTATGTTAGATCCACTATGGACTGGACTCTCACACTATTATGTTAGATCCACTATGGACTGGACTCTCTCACTATTATGTTCGATCCACTATGGACTGGATTCTCTCACTATTATGTTAGATCCACTATGGACTGTACTCACACACTATTAACTAGATCCACTATGGACTGGACTCACACACTATTATGTTAGATCCACTATGGACTGGACTCTCACACTATTATGTTAGATCCACTATGGACTGGACTCTCACACTATTATGTTAGATCCACTATGGACTGGACTCTCACACTATTATGTTAGATCCACTACGGACTGGATTCTCTCACTATTATGTTAGATCCACTATGGACTGGACTCACACACTATTAACTAGATCCACTATGGACTGGACTCTCACACTATTATGTTAGATCCACTATGGACTGGACTCTCACACTATTATGTTAGATCCACTATGGACTGGACTCTCTCACTATTATGTTCGATCCACTATGGACTGGATTCTCTCACTATTATGTTAGATCCACTATGGACTGGACTCACACACTATTAACTAGATCCACTATGGACTGGAGTCACACACTATTATGTTAGATCCACTATGGACTGGACTCTCACACTATTATGTTAGATCCACTATGGACTGGACTCTCACACTATTATGTTAGAACCACTATGGACTGGACTCTCAGTATTATGTTAGATCCACTATGGACTGGACTCTCACTATTATGCTAGATCCACTATGGACTGGACTCTCACACTATTATGTTAGATCCACTATGGACTGGACTCTCAGTATTATGTTAGATCCACTATGGACTGGACTCTCACACTATTATGTTAGATCAACTCAATGTCCATTGCACCGGTCGCCCAAGTTTCCCAAGTTCCAAACCAAAGACTGGTTTTCCTGGAAATTCAAACTCTTCAACATTCAAACTATTCTTCATTCTTACTTAGGGTTGCAAAATTCCGGGAAGATTCAAAGTCATTGAATTATGCAAATGTATGCAAATTACACCACGTGATGTAACCAGTTCAACGTGTACAGATAAATCACAACCATTAGGGGAGGGGCCAATACAAAATATTATTAAAAAGGGTCCACAGGCCTACAAAGAAGTCCTTTAAAGTCATTCTTGTATCCAAGCTCCTCTTTTTTCGTATGAAAGTTCGACACAACTATGAAGTTTGACGTTGACGCAGTCGCCATGTTTACGTTGGTTAGCATTGTGCTATGTTAGCTTCAACGTTAGCTGTGTACAAATGTCGGCGCCTTCCTTCTCCCGCTGAGGGAAAAACGGCAGCAACCAGTGAGCATTGGACCCAAACTCCGACCACGTCCTCAGTATTCAAGTTGAATTACGCGGACTGGAGAAAGTTACCTTGGCGAAGCGGCGCCATCCCAACCGCCGGAGGAGAAGATGCTAATGTATGCTAATGTGGTTAGCGTGATGACAGCCAGTCCAGAC